>NW_020653733.1:0-26463 GCF_003589595.1 Hyposmocoma kahamanoa | reverse complement strand
CTGTACCGCGTGGCCGGCGTGGCCTCCAAGGTGGCGCGCCTCGTGGCCGCGGCCGCCGACCCGCGCCGCCTGCCGCCGCCCGCGCGCCTGCACGACCCCACCGAGTGGGAGTCGCGCACGCTCACGTCGGCGCTCAAGAGCTACCTGCGCGCGCTGCCCGACCGCCTGCTCACGCGCCGCCTGCACCGCCAGCTCATCCAGGCCGCCAGTGGGTGCACCGTCCGCCGCCCGCCCCGCCGGCCCCGCCCCGCCCCCGCCTCACCCGCCTCTCGTTGCAGAGTGCGAGAGCCGCGAGGAGCGCGTGGCGGCGCTGCACGCGCTGGTGCGCGCGCTGCCGCAGCCCAACT
This sequence comes from Hyposmocoma kahamanoa, assembly GCF_003589595.1. Taxonomy (NCBI): domain Eukaryota; kingdom Metazoa; phylum Arthropoda; class Insecta; order Lepidoptera; family Cosmopterigidae; genus Hyposmocoma; species Hyposmocoma kahamanoa. The sequence continues at coordinate 26,116 of NW_020653733.1, read as the reverse complement.
ACGACATGCTGACGCTGGTGCTGCAGCACCTGCGCAAGTGAGTCGCGGCCGCGCCGGCCCCGCCCCCGCCGGGCCCGCGCCGCCGCCGCTCACGCCGCGTGCTTGCAGCGTGGCGGCGCGCAGCGACAAGAACCTCATGTCCGCGTCCAACCTGGCGGTGTGCTGGGGCCCGACGCTGCTGCGCGCCGACACCGACACGGTGGCCTCCATCCTCGAGCTCAAGTTCTGCAACGTGCTGGTGGAGACCATGCTGGAGCACTACCGCGACATCTTCGAGGCGCCGCTGCCGCCCCCCGCGCCGCAGCCCTCCGCCGGCCCCGCCCACAACGGCCTGCTCAGGTACGAGCCAATTACAAGTAAGGAAACGGGAATACCAGCTGGAAATACTGACCGATCGCGTTATCTCCCAGTTCGCACTTTAAAATTGTGCTGCTATTCTACTAACTTCCGTGCCTTCCACGAGGAAACCGGATCACCGAGAAGTGCCTTTTCTATTTTAAACTGTGACGCATACGAGAGCAGGTAAATATTGTTCAAAATACGCTTCCGGACTCTAATGTCCTATGTATTTATATTATATGCCTGATATGATGCACATGTATATTGGTACATAGACTTGTCATTGTATGAAGTTGTTTCAGGGGACATGTGGTTTGTATGTACATACCTTCAACTTTCTGATACGAGAACCTGGCGGAATGACGTTCACTCAATATCGCTTTCGAATTTTTGCTACACAGCAGTACGCAGACGCATCCTCCCACGCAAAGTAAACTTCTGTTTTTACATTACACCAAATAGGAGAATAGGGTCTTGCAAAAAGTTCAGTCACACAGTCGATATTTGGCGTTCGCAACATTTCTTTGCTTTTAGAGAAAAAAGCTTTTAGCTTTTTTAAGAGAAAAAATCTGAAATAGTAATTCATAGATAAAAGTGGCCGCTTACCCGGTTATCTAAACGATAACACGTTCACAAATCCTTTGAAATGCATCATTACCCAGTTATTAGGTTTTCGCGACAGTTGCACATTGAAAAGGATGTTTCGGATCTATACCGTCGCGGAATTTAAAAATTAAATTAAAAAGTCTGCGAACATGTCCTGCCAAAACCCACACATCCAATTAAGTTCGACGAACCGTTTTCCATTCCAGGCCATTATCTACCCAGGATGTTATGACAGGTGATTCATTGAATTTAAAAAAATCCTAATTTCGACGGGAATAATAGTTTATCCTTACCTCCAATATTTCCTCAGTACACAAGTAGTGCTGCATACTTATAATAGTTTTTTCTAATTTCGTTTGACTAATGAATTTAATAAATTTTTAACAAATGAGGAAAGTTTTGTGCTGTCGTCAACAGAACATAAAGCTACTTGTATCCCCCATCTGGCCTATCGTCATGTACATCTGCGAAAAGTGGACCTCAAAAGAAGACACACTACAAGACGCCTGCAGGCATTTGATTGGTTGGACAGGGTCACGAACGAAACCGTGCTTCAGGACGTTTATACGTCCCGGAAAATGATGCCATCTGTCAAAAGGCGCAAAATAGAGGATCATGGACACGTGATCAGAAACGATAGATACACGCTGCTACAGCTGATAATGATGGACAAAGTGCAACAAAAAAAGCGCGTAGCTTGCTGGGCGAAGGAAGAAATCGTGGCTGCGGAACGCCCGGGAGTCCGGTTGGCTGCTGATGGAGACAAATACAAGAAGCTGTCGGCAAACCTTCAGGATTGGGGAGGCACTCTAAGAAGAAGTTTATAAGGATTACCGAATTTACACAATATTGATATTTGTCCCAAAATAAAATGAATTGTTATGGTCTTTTTTTGAAGACGGAGTAGAATGACAGTTCGTTGCGAAAAACTGTTGCCCGCTTGCGAGCAGCTAGTGATTGATTGCAGGCGATAAGTATTCTATCCACTGTCGACTGAATGTTGGTCAGTCAGTCTTATGCAATAAATAGTTGTTTCATTTGAATCATCATCGGCCCATTAATCGTCCAACTGCTGGGCACAGGTTCATTTGAATTGTCACTTTTTGTAACTTCATACATAGGTACATACACTGTATTTAGAAATGTTTATGAAAAATACAAAGAGGAGATATATTTTAAAATTTTTCACTTTAACTCAACATAGATAATCCGGCTGTTCTTGTTAAAAAAGTATAAGAATAAAAATTGATTTCGATACTAGCAAGCCAACTGTCAAAATAAAAATAAAGAAGGCAGTAACACAATCAGTAATCATTAGAATGTCGTAACATTTTGGCAAAACACTATCATCTTTCACAATCTATCGATAAAACTATCGACAACAACTTCATAACTATTTAAAATTTTATGAAAACTGGCAACCCTACAAATGTCATTTTAACATTTTATGAGTAAAATGATACTTACATGAAACTGAGTCGATCGGTACTCAAAAATAATAATTATTCACTATTATGGACAACACACGCTTGACCAAAAAATTAACTGCCAAAAATTGTATTCACAAAAAAACTTATGTGTCCTAAGACAGCTTTCCTGTATCGTATAATTTCGGTTTTCTCTATACTGTCCCAATTACAAATAACACTGTGTATTGGTTTCTTCATTGTTTTTTTTTTTCATTTTCCAATCGTGTTCTCTCAATTCCACAACCTTGAGTTACGACAGTATTTGCTTTCGTGTGCGGAATGTTGTTTAAATAAAATACTTTGCAAAGTGTATGTAGTGTAAACTGGAATGTTCTACGGTAAGTTATCAATAAAATTAATGAATTTTCTAAGTATATTGAAAATAGGGTGGTTCGAATTTATATTACACATAACCGGTTGATGACCTTACCGTGACCCACGGGACCCGTAAAAATCTCTGACCGACTTGAAAAAGAATGTAACGCGATCTAGATCCGAAAGAATAATTACATTTCCAATGCAATCATTATGCAAATAAAGAACGTCAATTTTATTATTAACCCTTGGTACTGCCTAAACACTCTCCGTAGGTAGATCCGTGTTTAGCAGTGCGCCGTTCGATGCGTGTAGTCGAAACAAATGGCCGCGGAGCGGGAAGCACCTGACGTGCGATCAGTTTTCGCGACAAGAATGTCGCGCCCGCCCCGCAGGACCGGTCGGTCGACCGCCGCCGTTGGGCACGCCAGACGACAGCCCCGATGCAGGCGCTATCCACCGTTCGCCCGCCGCTGCAAGTGACGTCAGTGTATCTCGGCCGCGCCGCAGTGGACACCGCGCCTACGCCTCTCCCGTTGCCGCTCGTGCGCGAGGAGACGGCGACAGATTCCTATATATGTATATCCTGTAGATAATAATAACACCTAAGAATCCTTACAACTCACGCACTCCTCCACCCGCACCCCCGCATCTTAACGTATCCGAACTATCAGCAAATAATGACTACGAAAAATGACGAATTTTTGATAAGTAGAATATTAAAATACCGAAAATCGGTCGTAAAGTAAGTACAACAATTATAATAATTTAACAAAGTTGTTACTTTTTTATTTGTCGGTTTGGACAGACGAAAGTACAACTCTTCGTGCGGGGTTATTTGTATTGAAAAATAAAAATAATTGTAAAAAACGTCAACGCGCGACAGTTCGTTGTTGAGGTCCAGTTCGAGTGATTGTTACAATATAATTATGTTCCTGTTCGGGCACTGCCGACTCGTACAAGTGCTTTGCCTGCTGCAATTATGACAGTGCGCCTTTGTTCCGCGCGCGCGCAGAGGCTATTGTCGGTGGTCGCGTTCGTGTTCAATGGGGTACGTGCCCGACTCGGGCCGGCCCGCGATAGACGCCGAGGGATCTCGCAGGAGCTTGCATCGTCGCGTCGGCGACGACGGCGCAGATAAGAATGCGGTCACAGCTGCGCGCGCGCACCTGCCGATGCCATGCCGCATCGGTGCTAACCGTGAACGCGCTCTATTGCAATCAGTGCTTATATAATAAAAGTAGCCCATTACGCTTATCCTCATACAGGTCCGACATTTGAGATGACAATATTTGATAAATAGAAATTGAAACTATTTTTCCGGATTTAAATCGCGTATATTTGTTTTTTCAAATTATATCCCAAATAAATAAGCAATATGAATCAAAATAATATGTATTAGGCCGCCTGAGCTTACGGTTTTGCGAGTGTCAGGCTCTTCACAATGTCGGCCCGTGCCATTTTCCTACAAAATAAAAATCAACCAGGTGCCGTCGCTTTACAGCCAAATACAAAAAAATCTCAATTCGATGCACAATTTGTCAAAACGCAATTATTAAATTTAGAAAATATTTAAACGGTTTACGGTTCGACTTAGCTTAACTATTTAGCTGAACTCGTAATAATATAGGAAATGAAACTATTTTTCCGGATTTAAATCGCGTATATTTGATTTTTTCAAACAAACCGACGTTTCGTTAAATCCGGAAAAATAGTTTCATTTCTTATGTGTAACAATCGCGAAAACCTAAGAACTCCTAATAATATGTTTAATTCGTTACATTTCTGGTTTTGGCGAGGCATTAAATTGTGCCGCAGGAAAAAAATACACTATACTGTTTATGAACTTTTCATAAACTATACTCTAAAAGGCTAAAGAAATGTATGTACGAGGCTCAACGCTCACAAAATAATTATATGTACTTCTATATACTACATTTTAAATGTTAAAAATAAATGTAATGCAACTTAGGAAATTATACATATCCTAAAGAAACTGATATAACTAGAAATGGAGAATCTATTATAATTAGTAATTACGTAAAGAAGCCTGTCCGTATAATCCTGGGGATGTTAAAACAATTTGGCCAGTGCTGCAATGTGTTCATTCCTTTAGTTTTAGTCCCCGTTTATACGAGCACCGGGAGAAAAGGTTTGAACAGACATTTGTTCGGCTAGAACCGTTAAGGGATTCGTCGTTTTATTTATTTCTACAACTGTTTTGCGATCGGAGCGAGTCTGCAGCTGCCGGGCAGCGCACCGAGGATCTTAAGGCGTTGGCGGTAAGGTCGCACGCTGCGCACGCGGCGGAGATAAAGCGAGGGGCAAGTGGAGGGGCGCATCTCTACCTGCGGGCGGTAAGCGGCGAGGCGCTCGCCAGGTGCTCGCGGCAGGTGCGCACTCGCACACGTGTGCGGCGCGAGCGCAGCTGCCGCGGGGCTCGCCGCTATAAGTCGGCCGCGTCTCCGCTCGCACCCATTCCGACGCAAACGCTGCCCCCGAGCTGACGGTGTGGCGTAGCCGCCATCGCCAGCCTTTCGTTCGCCATGATCATCTGCCTTTCCGGATTCGTGATCGCCGGGTTGGTGTCTCGCTCTTTTCCTCGCGCGTCAGTATTTGCGCGACGTTCGATAACACGGGGCCGAGTGCGCGCAGAGAACGGCAACGCGGACAACTGCGTCTCGGAGCCGCGTATGCGTCGCTATCCGTTTCGGGCTACGTCACCGAACGATGCTGACGATCGAAGTTCAGTGCAATACAAATTGTGATCAAACGTTCATCGCTCGTTCGAGTACCTATTTTCGGCCGAAGTACTAGCGCGACACTCGCATTACAATTACGAAAATATTGACGTAAATTTTGAACACGAAGAAAGAATAGCAACCGCGCCGAGAGCAGCGAGTACAGGGTCGCGTGGTCGTTTGCAGGGCCTCCCCCGCGACCGCGCCCGGCGAGGCGCGCCCCGACGCGGCGGGCCTGCAGGTGGCCGGCGGCGCGGCCGCGCGCTTCTCGCCGCACCACCAGCAGCTGCTGCAGCAGCTGGTGTGCCCGGCCGGGGCGCCGGCGCCGGCGCCGCCGTACGCGCCGCTGCCGCTGGCGCACGCGCTGCTGCGGGCGCCGCCGCGCGCGCCGCCGTCCAGCAGCTCGTCGGCCGAGTCGGTGTCGTCGCACAACTCGCACGGCGCGTCGCCGCCGCTGGTGCTGCAGGCGCGCGCGGCGCCGCTGCGGTGCGCGCGCGTGCGCACGCTGTACGCCTGCCTGGGCGAGAGCGAGGGCGAGCTGTCGTTCGAGCCCAACCAGATCATCACCAACGTGGCGCCGTCGCCCGAGCCCGGCTGGCTGCGCGGCACGCTCAACGGCCGCACCGGCCTCGTGCCCGAGAACTACGTCGAGCCGCTGCCCTGAGCCCCGCCCGGCCCCCGCCCGGCCCCCGCCCGGCCCCCGCCGTTGTTGATTGTCTTGTACATTGTTTGTAAATAAGAGTCTGTTGATATTTTACCTATTTATCGTATACTTATGTTGTGACTTTTGTACCAAATATACTATAATTGTAATTTTCCACGCGACGTCCAGCCGTGGATTTATTATTATTTAAAAAAAAACTAATGATTAATCCTGCGTTTTAATGTCGGCAAACTATGAAATCCTTTGTGGTGTAAATGGACTATAAATTGTATACGGTTAACGTTCAACATGTCGAGATCGGCACTTTCCGCGCAATGTCGCGCTTCGTATGTACATACAACAATAAAGTGGAATATAAAAATTACGTACTCGATACCACCGGCTCCCGCCACCTTGTATACAACGGAGGACTTGAAAAATGCTCTAGCGCCGAAACAACACTGAAGAAGTCTACGTGACGCCCGTAGAGTAGAATAGACCGCAGACATCTGAAGCAAATTCGTATACACCGCGAGGTAATTGTTGAGCGTGCAGTAGTAGCGTATGCTACAGGTGCCAACGCATCACAATTTTTGTAATTTCATAATTGCAATGTTTTTATTTTATTTTATGATACTAAGAGAGGAGACGAACAAGTCGCGAGCCTGGTGGTAAGCGACACGCCTGCCCATAACAGTCGCAGTGCCACTCAGAGCTTTAAATCACAGAGATCTGAGTGGCACTGCCACTGCGCCAGTCACCCTGAGCCACGTTGGCAAGTCCCATGTGCCTGTAATTTCACCAGAAACCGGAACGCAGTAATGCTCACATTACTGCTTGGCGGCGGAAATAGGTAAGGTGGCAGTATTTCGCTGGACGAACTCTTTCACAAGGAGCTCTAGTGCCACTAAATCATTTTCGAAGCATAAGGTAGAGAAAAATGCGAACGGTAACGAGTTAACAATTAACTAAGGAGACAAAAGAACAAGGACCGGAATAGAATAAATAAGCAGCTATGCGAGTGGTCGGTTATATTAGTAGCTATGAAGGGTTGCGAAGATTTAGCAATTATGTAATAATTAAATATTTTATTGGATGTAAGATTGTTTCACCTCACCACCGTACTATTCAATTATTTGCGGGAGTTTTTTTCGCTGCATCTAACATGCACACAAATGCGCGTAACCTTACAGTGCTCTTCCTAGTGGTCACGCACACAGTCAATGAAAAACGTCGTGACTTGAACGTAGGCTCCATCCACGGATTTATATACTTCATAAACTGGATCCCTCGCTTCGATATACCAAATTTACACCTTATTTGGTTATGTTAAGGTTTATTTTAAGTAAAAGTAAAAAACCGAGCTGCGTGAAATAGCTCGAAGTAGTGGTCTGTCCTTGTCTAATAATTTACCAACGATAAATAAAATCTTTTAGAGGTAGTGTCGTCATAAACAAAGTAAAGGGTCGTATTCCAGAACTCTACTCAATGCTCAAGTCAGGATCTGAGTATGATTTCAAGCACTGGAAATACGACCCTAATGGCAGGGACTTGTGTATGATTTCGAGTCTTTAAACCACACTCAAATCCTGACTTGAGCATTCAGTAGAGTTCTAGAATACGACCCTAGGAAACATGTTTTGTCGTACTGCCTTAATGCACTTTCTCAGTTTATAGCCTTAGAGGATGGAATTTTTTTATAGCGGATTATTTGTGCCTTATAATCAACGTTACCATAGCTCGTTAAAGTTTTTTTTTAAGAAAAAATGACGGGTTTTGTCCTTTCCAAAATAGTGTCTAGTGCGTTATTATTCTAAGGTCTAGTGTATTAATTTTTTAAATTTTGGATATAAATATTTGCTTAGGTAACATGCTTTTACTATAATAATACAGAAAAAAATTGTTATCAACAATGAAACGTTCTATATAAAGTAGCTTAACAAATAAGTAAACTAATTTGTGGAATAATATTAGTAGTTTTGATCATCCATAAGCGGCCACATTTTCTGTACAAACTAAAAAGTTAAAAATAATATGGCTGGCTGAAAAATTAATGAACACCCTATTAGAAAGAGACGCATAACTACTTTGAAGCCTCTCACTCGGCTCGTTTTGTTAACTTACTGCGCGGTCCAGTTTAATATAGAAGTCCGCGGCTCCATTTGCCTATTGGTTTGTAATCAGAGTGTACTGCCATTCTAAATAAATCATAATTTCAAACATACATTCTCAAAAAAAAAAAAATACTTGTGAGCATTAAGAACGACCTGAATGATTCTTTAAACTATTTTTTGAGTTATACAAGTTACAGTAATAAAAGTGTCAACTTCTAAATGTATAAAGAAAAAGTTGTGAATTAAGTGGTTAAAATAAGGGATAATAATAAACGCGTTTTGTGTTCTAGTTTTTTAATATTAATCTTTTTCTTTAAATTTGTATTGAATTCAAATAGTATTGAAATTCAATATAACTTTAAAATACAGTTAATAGCGACATCTCTAGCCAGGGCTGGTAGTTGCAAAGTTACCTAGCTGGGTGACGAAATACTTTCATAGATTTCTCATAGATGGCGCTACGGCTAAAAAGTCGTTGAAAAACCAAATGCAAAGCAACAAGCGCATGGAAAAATTCGTGAGGTCCGCTGGTTTGTCAGAAGACGTCGGTACGAATGCGGCCGGATCGATTCGATTCCACAGTCATCAGTCTTGTTCGATCTTTGTATTAATATAATTATTAATACAAAGATCGAACAAGAAAAGGATTACTCCACTAGTTTGTGAATTATAACAAGTAATCTTTTTCTTGTTCGACGCTGATCCATGGCGCATTTCTTCTTCATACTATCAAAAGCAGTGCTAATTATTTCTATAAAATTTCTTTTGACCTCTGTAGCATAAATTATCTACCTATACATACCCAGAATCAGAATCCAAGGATGTCGCGCAGGCCAGGGAAAACGGAGTGGAAGGTAGTAATAAACATGATTAAAAGATTTAACGTATCCGTGGTTGAACCCTCTTTGTTACATGCTAACTATCTCTAACACTGATCATGATACAAATCGTTAAGCTTATATCATCCTCCGTGTTGGAAGCGTTATAGCAAACTTTTTAAATTAAATAAATACAATTTTGTAATGTGTTTTTCAATTGAACAACAACAATACCTACCATAATAAATGAAGATATCAACATGAATGTAAAGACTAATAAATATAATGACAAAAGAAAGTATCAAGAATCAAATAAGCACATCTGCCTGAATTTCTTGGCATCATTTGGTATTCTGCCAGTACATATACACTTCCTATTATACATGTTTAAATTACTGTTTAGTGTTAGCGGCTCCATCTAGTAACAACAGCCGGTGTAGGGCTGTTGCTCGTTCTTAAACAGTATAGTTAAATACATCAGCCTGCCACTAGAGGGCATTTGTATATAATATCGTTGACGACTAAGGTCGTATTCCAGAATTCTACTCAATGCTCAAGTCAGGACTTGAGTATGATTTCAAGCGGAGTTTTTATTCCAGAACATTACTCAAGCGTAGAATCTGTAATCGGTGTTCACCTGAGTAATGTCAGAGGAAGTGACAGCTTGGGTCATAATTTTAGAACAATGCTTGAGGTTCTCTTCAGTTTTACTGTTTCCTAAACGGTACTCGACTGTAAAATCTTGTCTCGAGTGTTGTCAAAATCTGTATTTACCTGGTTGCGCTTGAGTACATAATAATCGTCGAAAAAATTACAAGATTACGATGAAACCATTTGAGAATTTTGATCTTTATCAAAATATATCAATGATGAATATCATACTCAATTGCTTCAGAGGTTGAAGACCTACAAGATCCGTACGACATGGAAGATTTGGTCAAAAAATTAATTTAACCTAGCATAGCAGATGAGTGAAATCAGACAATCTTGGTTACCCAATCGCACCTGAAATACAGATTCTGGTTTGCTTAAGTTTGTATGTACTAGATCATTAAAGTTAACGATTCTTTTATGGGGAACTGTAGGTATATGATTTTATTACAATATGATTCCGGAGTATTTGTTAAGATTATCATTTCCTAAGTATAAAACTTACATTCAAAGTAACTTATAAAATGGCGTTTTCAAGTGTAATATAATAATATTTCACTAATGGAATAAATGACTTTTGACTTTGACCAACTAGAATGTTATAATTTAAACTTCTAAGTTAAAATCTAGGTAGTTTCTATAATACAAGCTTTGTTTTGTTGATAGGCATATAGACAGGGCTGGGCAAAATACATGCTACGTCTTAATTGAAATACAAATTACAAAATACTTCCTTATATGTATTTAAAATACGAAATACCAAATACTTTCTTGAGGTGTATTTGAAATACAAAATACAAAATACTTTCATGGGGTGTATTTAAAATACAAAATACAAATACAAATTACAAAATACTTTTTTAATATACCTGTCCTGTCGCGACATGCGGAAACCAACAATTTCCTTCCACAATACATATCTTGAAAAATAAGTTTTAAATTATTATTTTTACAGAAATACAATTAACAATGTTTACAGGTGTAAAGAAATAAAAAATATACGATATTTATGCTCAGGCAACACAGAGGCGGCCGCGGAAGCGTTCCGGGCGCGGGCATTTTTGTAATGTACGAGTTCATATGAGCCCTGCCACACTGCAACGCGCGGCCGGCGGCGGCGTTTCCGCGACTGCCTCTGTGTGGCCGGAGCATAAGTGTACAAAGCGTGGGTGTGTGTGGTGCTTGTGTGTTGAGTGAGCGCTCTTGGCGATCTCAATTGGATCTAATTCAGATAGCCAATAGCACGCACTTATTTTAATTTTACCGCAGGCGTCGCGATTATCATGCGTAGCTATGGTAAGAGGGCTGTAGTGAAAATATAGTAGATTGTACAACAAAACAAGTGCATAAAACGCGTCGTTTCACCCGAGACGAGTATGATGTGGATCTCAGGTGGATACCTGAGCCGCAGACGAGGGTGGATACTTAAGTCGAGGGTAAAATGGGTTTTATGAACGAGTTATACACTCTGCTTTTCACTTCGATTGCGAGGAAATTAAACAGCAATATTACAAATAAACGATAATTTAATTAAAATTGAATGTAAAACTGCAACAATTAAACATATTTAATGTGATGGGTTTTTCCTTATTTTATGCAGCCTACACCCAGCATATAGATACGAGCTTTAAGAGCATGAGAAGTGAAATAGTTATTTTTAATACAGTTTTGTATGTAAATATAAGTTTTAATGACGAATGATTTACGTCACAAAGCACATAAATATTAATAAATATACAACCTCATTAGTCCTATGTTTAAGACTTGAAACAACAGCAAATTAAAAAAAAAATAAAAGTAAAAGGTACTAGTGCGACAAATCCAGCTTTCGGCACGATTTGTAGTACGACCAATACCACGTTTTGAGCAACTGTATCAAAAAGGTAGTTTTTAATTAAAAAAAAAAGAATTCCCTTTCAAGAAAACTAGTCTTTTGAAAGTGCTATCAGATAAATATCCTCTCGTCGGAGAATGTATAAACCCTGCTAAAGAGAATAATCTCTCTACTGGTCCGGAAGAACACAGACTTGTATTAAATTTTATGAAAACTTGTTTTATGTTTGGGTAATGTTCAAGAATAGTTAGCTCTTTACTTTTTTCATTTAGAAAGCTCACTAGCTCTAATTCCATTTTTGATGTTTGTGGCCGATCACTGTCACTATTTATAAAAATAATAAAATCATCATCTCCTTTACTTGTATTTCTGCTTCTTCTACTTCCCTCTTCATGCTTTTTAAAATTAGCCTCTAAAGAGTAAATGGCAAGATTTTGTATCCTTTGCTTTTCTTCGGACGTGGTAGATTCTGGCAGCCAACGCATTATAGGCAGGGTAATAGCAGGATGCCAATATGGCTTCATTAACTTCGGGAAATAGTTTAAAAAGTTATCAAATCAAACCTCTTTTCTAAGCTGTCTTTCAATTTAGATACAACTCCAGAAAAATGTCTTAAATTGTTGCCCTGTAACCTTTCTAATCTAGTTCTTACAGACATTAAGCTAGGCAGAAGTTTACCATAATAACAATTATTGCCCTGAATGTAATCTAAAGCTGTTGCAATCGGTTTAAGTACCTCTATAAATTCTTCAAGGTATTCCAGTTCTATAGCCGAGAAAGCGTTGGTCTTCCCCAACTTATCAAATAAATCATTTAATTTTGATTTTGTTTTCATAAGTTGGACAATTGAATCATACAGCGAATTCCACCTTGTAGGACAAGGATATATCAATTGATTCCCAAGACATTCTTGTATTATTTCTGCAGACTTGGGCCTTCTGGACATATTCCAGAGCAAAGTACATTTTGCTATTGCTGAGTAATGAACCCTGCTAATGGGAGATTCTTTTATGTAATTATTCATGTCTGTAGTGGCCAAAAGACTTAATGTGTGGCTAGCACATATAATTCCCTGGGTAAATATAATTCCCTCGTTGTTATTTCCTCAATTGAGTTGTGAGGTAACAGAACCTCATCATTTAGAATGTCAGAGGCTATACTCGAAGAAGTTCTAACAACTTCCGCAGTATCTGAAAAAAAAAAACATATCAAGTACATAGGTATGTACAATTGGTACAAATTAATAATATTAGTTCACATTACAGTAAACAATGAATTTTGGGTAGAATTCAGTGGTAAAATTTTTGCCAAATTGAAGAGTAATCACTCTGACTTTTATAAATTAGCTGTTTTCTTTCTTACCTGCAAGGTCAGCATCACCATCAGAAAAATCAGGTATATAGTTAGTAACGCCAAATTCTCTAAAAGCCTTCACAAAATTTGACCCATTGTCAGTAGTTGTTGACACCACTTGTTCAAGTTTTAATTTAAACAAAGACTGTATTTCAAATAGCATCTCAGCAATTTTATCATACGTATGTGACCCTTTGAAGCGATCAAAAGATAATACACAACTCATGCTTTCAAGTGTATTTTTATCAATCTGAAACCAAAATAAATATAAAATTAAAAGTATTGTAAAAAGATATTATAGCATATTTTATGCAATAAAATATAAATAAATAAATCAATTAACATGTTTATTACATACCCGAAAGACTATTTCTGAACCTATAGTATACAAAAAAAAAAATCATTTACATGTGTAATATTTATTTGTAGTTTTATTTTATTATAGTTTATATGTATTAGTATCACCATTTATTATTGATTATATTATGTAATTGTATGTATGATTTAAGTAACTTATCTGTGTGTTTATTGAGTATGTAGCAATCACTTTTATTTTGTTTTTTATTCCTTTTTCATACAGTATTGCCAACCCATCTACGTTGGTAGATGGGTTGGCTACCAACTAACCTTTGAACAACTGAGAGGATAGTTGTATCCTCTCAGTTGTTCAAAGGTTAGATGGAAGAAATCCCTTTATGGGATCATAGCAATCAATCAATCAATCAATCAATCGATCAAGCTCATCTTTGTACACTATTTTTCTACCTAAGTTGTTGTAAAGTTATTTTTTTTATATTTATAGTTGTATAATAAAGTGTTTACATACGTGTATACTATATGACCTTAAATGAAGATTTAAAAATCTGCCCAAAGTAAATAGCTAAGTAAAACAATAAAATTTTACCCAGTGTGCAGTTACACCAAGGAAGCTTCTAGTTTTTGTTGACCATATGTCTGCAGTAGTTGATACATAGTCCAAATTACTCAAAATGTTTATTAGTTTTTCTGTTAGTTCTTTTTGGGACATTTCAATTTTTCATCCTAGTGTTCGTCTAGACATTACATGTAAATTTTCTGAAAGGTCAGAAAACATTTTCACAAAATTGGGGTCATCCACTGTGCTAAGTGGTTTCATACTCTGTATAATGTAATTAATGATGTTGTCATCTAGCTTTTTCTGAGTAGTCTTCTGTGACTGTGATTTAAAATCAAGTTGTTTTTGTTTCAATTTTGAATTTGTTTCTTCAATTTTTAACAATTTCTGTCTTTTACCAGTTATACCTTGCTTTACTTTATCTTCCTCATATTTGCTAAGAATATCAGGGTGCTTTCGCTAAAAAACACAATAAAGAATAAGTACATAATTAAAAAAAAAAGGAGTAAAGTTTCAGCAATATAGGTCATTTTTGGTTTATAATTGGTCTATTGTTGATTTTTTTAGATGCACATGTGTCCAGAAACTCAACATACTACAACATACTATAAGATTATAATAAGCATAGTACAGGATAATTTACTTAGTATAGTATAATGTATTATATTTATAGCTCACAACGTTATTTTCAAGAATAATTAGTAATGGATTTCCTGGCCTACCTTTAAATGCAATCTAAAATTGCTTGTTGCTTTCAAACTACCTTTGATGATAGTTTTACATTGTATACATGTCGCTTGGACGTTGTCTTGATCGTCGTTATTATTAGCGTTACCGGTACTGCTACCAGAAACTGTGAAATACTTTTCGGTGAAAATTAGTGGATACACCACAGACGTAGATGGTAGACGTAGATGGTCTCCATCGTTCTCTATGTATGAAAAAATATGTTAAACCAATCGTACTACAGAGCAAGTAGTACGTACAATTATTATTAATATTCCCATACAAGACGAATACTTCATATACAATACAAGTATCTATATAAAGTGTTCGTCTTGTATGGGAATAATGCCGTTCATAACACGTACGTTCACAACACAAATTAGAAAGATGGTTCACTTCTTCTTCTTCTTCTTCTTCTTCTTTTAAAAGCTATGGTAAAGATATGCTAAACGATGACTTCACCAATGTCAAGTAAAAATGACTATATGCGGTAGTTTTGTAAAAATATGACTTCTACTTTGTGATACCAAAAATCACAAATTCTATTCTATTTCCTTAATGGCGGCCACTAGGCTTGGGCCAGTGTAGTTTCGAATCACAAATTCACAAAGCCGTTATAATCTAAAACTGTTATAACCCTTCTTCTTCTTTTAAATGTTATGGCCCCATCGAAATAATCAATGATTTTGCCAATGTCAAGTAAAAATAACTATGTACGGTAATAAAAATTACACAAAAAAAATGGCGATTTCGCCAATGTCCTGTGAATTTCGTTATAACCCTTAGTGGATAGAAAATTGTGGGACAATTATAACCTGACTTTGACGTCTTTGACATTACGATGCAGAGTTTTTCATAACCATAGAGGTTAATTTTGGGAACGTTCCGTTTTATACACACACACGTCACGTCACCATTGAGTTCAATATCATATAAATGTATGCACGTCACATAATAGGCTGTACATTGAAAAATAAAAGTATTTCGTTGAAATGTATTTTACAACGAAAGTATTTGAAATACAAATTACAAAATACATTACGGTCACGTATTTGAAATACCAATTACAAAATACATTTTTAGTGAGTAATTGAAATACAAATACAAAATACGTATTTGTATTTTAAATACGTATTTCAAATACAAGTAATTCAAATACTGCCCAGCCCTGCATATAGATAACAACAACTTTTCTTAAACGCTGCATTCGTTTAAAAATTTCCAATAGTATTATCATAGTAATTTAGGAATTATAGCGATCATCGCCGCCAGTGTAAGTTTTTCATATCCCTTTCGATCAGCGTAATAAATAATTTTCATTTCCAAGAGTAAATTTCAGCGTAACGTAAGTTTCGTTACGATTGTTAATAGTTAATATCGATCGATCAATATAGTAACTAGATTATAATAATAATTGTAACGATAATAGTAACTATACTGCTCAGGCCACATAGAGGCGGGCGCGGGAATTTTTGTAATGTACGAGTTCATATGAACCCTGTCTTGCCACACCGAAAAGCGCGGCAGCAACACGTCGGCCGCGTGTTCAGCGTGTAGCCCAGTCCGGAACGCTTCCGCGGCCACTTGTGTGGCCAGAGCATAATGATAGTAAAGTGGTAACACTGTTTAGTTTAGAGAAAGGGTTAATCTGAGCTTGTAAGTACAGTGTTCTGTGGGGTTGATTTGATTGCCTTTATAAGAGGCGCTCCGTCTTTAGGTTATGATTGTTTTTCTCTGTTTGCGTTTTTTCAAATAAAAACCGTTACGCTGCCCGTCGGATTATTCATTTCCGCCACTCCTATAATATATAGATTATATTATACTAAAAACAATATTGCTTGTTAAACATTTGTGGCGAACTCTGCCTTCACTAACCAGGAAACCGTTCTACTGTTTCTTGTAAAGAAAATGTCTCAAACGAAAGAAAAGTTATACAACTTAACTCTAACCTAATTTTTTAACTATTTAGGACTTTGTGAGGACTACACCTTTCGAATTTGTGGTGAGGACCATCGGAATAACCATACTCAGGGTCGTATTCCAGAACTCTACTCAATGCTCTAGTCCGGACTTGAGTATGATTTCAAGCACTGGAAATACGACTCTAATGGCAAGGACTTGAGTATGGTTTCAAGTGCTTTAAATCATATTCAAGTCCTGACATGAGCAGACTTGAGTATGATTTCAAGCACTGGAAATACGACCCTAATGGCAAGGATAGAAAAGCAAGGCGAAGCAGTGTCTTTGGACATTTCTAAAGCCTTTGACAGGGTCTGGCACGCAAGTATGTTAAGCAAGCTTCCATGTTATGTGAGCTTCCCACTGACCTTTGCTATTGGATCTCGGATTTCTTGAGCGAACGTGAGATTCGAGTGGTCTTAGAAGGCTACTCTTCCGAACATATGGCGATAGATGCCGAGTTCCTCAAAGTTCCGTCCTGTCTAAAACTCTCTTTCTACTGCATATCAATGATATGTTAATTCCAGGTACCTTTGCGTATGCAGATGACAGCACAGTTGTAGATAGGTACTTGACCAATGTAAGGGTCAGTGGAGAGTAAATCCAGTCTTGGGATCCTTTCCAGGGTGAGGCGTTACTTTATACCGGGACAGTTGCTTCAGCTGTACCAAGTACAAGTTCGATCGTGCATGGGGAGTACTGCTGCCACCTTTGGGATGGCTCTGCGACATATCAACAGGCCACTTTGGATTCAATTGACAACCGTGCCAAGAGGCTTATAGGTGACTTGGAATTAGTGGAGGCGAAGCTGCAGAGCCTTGAACACCGCCATAAAGTTGCCTGCTTATCGGTATTTTACAGGATATATCACGGAGAGTATGCGATGGAATTACACGATTTAATTCCGCCTTCCCCTTCCCATCACCGGGGGACTAGGCGTAGGCTTGGGTTCCACCCCTATGTTGTGGATATTCCAAAGATTCGCACGAAGCGTTACGCTTCCACATTTATATGGCGAATGGCGATGGAGTGAAATTCCCTGCCTGGAGATTTGTTCCCTCAACGTTATAACTTGGGTCTTATCAAGGCGAGAGTGAATAGGCATTATTTAGGTGTGCAGCCTCCATCGTCGATCTCATCGTCACTTTCCATCAGGTGAGATGGATGTAAAACGCGCACTTATATTTCATATAAAAAAATGAATATCGAACGAATGCACTTTTGTATAATGCATTCAGTCTCATGGTACGGCCGCTTGTACATATTTTTGGCCATTTTTAACCGACTTCAAAAAAAAGGAGGAGGTTCTCAATTCAACTGTATGCTTTTTTTGTATATGTGTTACGCGATAATGAATGAATGAATGAAATTTATATATAAGGGGAAAGGAAGGCCTAAGAAAAGATGGATGGATTGTGTGAAAGATGATATGGATAAGAAAGATGTGAGTATAAAAATGACAGCTGATAGGGGAGAGTGGAAGAAAAATACATGTTATGTCGACGCCACCTAGCGTGGGATAAGGACAGGAAGAAGAAGACGTTACTTGATATCCAACGATATAATAGTTGGGGCCGACTCTAGTTTGTGTATGAATTAAATAAAAAGGTGGCATACGTGAGAAAAGTTTTTGTTTGCTGTCATTTCGCCAGAACACGCGGTTCCTGCAGCTTGATTTTTATTGTCTCTCCCGGTCGGAAACTGCGTCTTTTCCGAGTCGAGGCGATGATATCGCGGGTGGGCTGCCCGGTCGGATCGACTCCGATTTGAATTAAAATCAGGGCCCTGAACACATCATAGAGAGCTTATAATATGTGTATAGATAAAGCAGAGTATGTAACTATACATAACTAGGCATTAAAACAGTGTGATGTTTTACCCACACTGTTGTTTGCCCCAGGTTTGATATCCACAACAGCATTCCGCCGAAAAAATCATTTAAAAATAAATATCTTGCTGCTTCTTGCTGCTACCGAAACGTTGGCGTTATTGATCAATATTGACTGACGACATTAATCGGAACTGACACTGGCCCAAGTCCAAGCCTAGTGAGGGTGAATTTCACTTTCCGAATTTCAATGGCACTTTTTGAGTGTTTTTAGTAAATCTTTTTTTCTTTTGGCTTCAAGGTCTTAAATGTACAAATAAGTTCAAGCAATGTCAATAGGTAATTAAAAAATCACAGAAATATTTAAGTTAAATACAACAAAAAGTTATATTTTGGTCACACGAATGAGATTGCAGTAACACGAATGATTTTCTTATAAACTTAAATGAGAAAGACGGCACAGTAATGAGAAATTATTATTACCTACAATACACATTTTATCGTTCACAAAAGAACATTTAACATCATTTAACATGTAACAAATACTTTAATATAACTTCTTGTATCAAAATCTTTCTCATCCGTGTAAGACCACCTATCTATCTATATGTATTTAATAAATAAATCTCAATAACTATTTTGTTAATATCATATAAACTTTGTTGTACATCAATATATCATCATCGTCACCATCAACATCATCATCATGATCACCATTATCATCAGCATAATAAGATGTTACAAATGTAGTGAGACCAGTATTATGGGCCCTGTCGGGCACGCAACATAGGAGCTAGGAGAGAAGAAGCGCAATTTTATAGTAGTATTTTATATAGGTATAGTAAGTATTCTATTCTTATTTATCATAGGTACTATATACTATATTATATTGATATAAAATTTAATTTAAAAACAACCTTAATATTTATCATCATTTTGCGTGGCCTCTGAATGTATTATCTATTAAATATTCGTTAATAGTGTAATAACATTTTTCGGATAAAAATAGTTTTAATTTTTTTATGAAAATGTTGTCATTGTTTTCATTTTTTATATTTTCAGGTAGTTTATTATAAATTTTAATAGAAGAACTGTAGGTACTAGAGGAGTTAATTTTTAATCGTGAAGTCGGCAATACTAATTTATTTTTACGTCGTAAAGAGTACTTACATGGGATATCTTCTTGTTTTTCATAAAATTGTTTATTTTTCCTGACAAATTTACTTATTTCCAAAATATATAAACTGGACAGGGTTAATATTTTATATTTAAGAAAATATGGTCTACAGCTATCAGTCTGGTCAATATTGGCTATTATTCTAATTAACTTCTTTTGAAGGGTGAAAAGAGAGGCTGCATCCGTGCTGTTACCCCACAGAATGATGCCGTAACTGAGCCAAGCGTGCGCGTAGGCATAGTAGGTTGTTATTGCCGTCTCTATGTTTGTTGTCTTTTTACTTCGCGCAGTGCGTATGAAAATCCTGCTAACTTAGACTTTACACTATGAATGTGCGATTTCCAATTTAAGCGGGTGTCTATATTTAAACAGAGCAATCTAAATTCCTTAACTGATTCTAAAATTGTACCATTGTAATCGAATTTTAGTTTAATGAAGTTTTTTGGTGGGGATGGAAGGGCATTATATTAGATTTAGAGAAATTAATTTTGAGATTATGATCATTTAACCAGTCTGTAGTTTTAGTCACAAGGACATGAAGTTTGTCATATATGACATGATGTAAGCAAAGATACATCGTCAGCAAACAATACAGAGGTTTCGCCTATAGCCGTAGGAAGGTCATTGATGATTATCAAAAATAAAAGACATCCAACAACACTTCCTTGAGGAATCGATGCATTTACTCTTTTACAATCGGACCGCACGCAAGAAATATTTTTAGTAGTGGTATCAAACTATTCGATCTCAACAAATTGCTGCCTATCCTTTAAATATGAAGCAAACCAGGCGTGAGCAGAGCCTCGAATACCTATCCCGTATAGTTTACCTAATAGTATATTATGGAGGACCCTATCATATGCTTTCGTCATATCTAATAAGATACCTACACCGTATTTCTTCCTGTCTAATATTTTCACCACCTCGTTAACATACTTATATACTGCTAAAGCTGTGGAGATTTGGATACATTTTTAATTGTCAAGTGTGTAAAATATGCTGGACCGTTATAAAAGTGCATGGATTTTAAAGTTAACGTTGTCTGATTGATGTACAATATAGTTTATAAAACTATTACTTAATACTTATTTAGATAGATTGCTTTACATGAATGAGAACGATTTAGTCACTAGCGCTGAAATTGGTATTTAAGTCGATTTTTTGCTAAAACGGAGATGCACGAGGCTACTTCGCTGTGTACACTCCAATCCGATAGGAGCCCCTTGTCACGTGTGCAAAGGATTAAGGTGATGCGGTATGTACATAAAAGGGCAGCTACATAAAAGTTATTGAAAGGGACACATTTTTGGAGCTTATCTGAAAACGACCCGTGAAATAGAAATAGAAACCCACACTCGCATTTTAATGCCTTTCATTATGTAACAGTCACACACTGAGGGTCGTATTCCAGAACTCTACTCAATGCTCAAGTCAGGACTTGAGTATGATTTAAAACACTGAAAATCATACTCAAGTCCTTGCCATTAGGTTCGTATTTCCAGTGCTTGAAATCATACTCAAGCCTGCTCAAGTCCTGACTTGAGTATTGAGTAGAGTTCTGGAATACGATCTATAGACTGCTAATCGGCATTTTGCTTTGGGGTAATGCCGCCGATATCAATAGAATCTTTGTCCTGCAGAAACGTGCAGTTAGGGCAATTTACAATCTGGGCCCCAAAGTATCTTTGAGAGATAAGTTTAAGGAAATTAACATTCTTACGCTAGCCTCACAGTACATTTATGAAAATGTAATTTATAGGAATAGTAATTTATTTATGAAAAATAGTGACAGACATAACATTAATACGAGGAATAGAAATAAACTAGCTTTTCTTGATAGTCGTCTTCACAAAGTCAAAAAATCATTTAAGGGGCAATGTATACGCTTCTATAACAAGATTCCGGTTGATATACAAAATTTGCCTTTCACGAGGTTTAAAACTATAGTGAAACAAAAACTTTATACTAAAGGTTATTATACAACTTCTGCGTACTTGGATGACAAAAATCCGTGGTAGTAACCCGTTTAGCTCATGGAGGTAGTCTCGATCTCTGATGTTTCAAATAAAAAAAAAATATTGTAAATGTTATTTACAAAGAGCAACTCCTAGAGTTTCTTGCTCATTCTTCTCAGGGGAATCTGCCTTACGAATGAGCGGTAGAGTTTAACCATTGTGACGATTTCAAGTGCAATACTGCTTACCTATGAAATAAAGATTAATTTGAATTTGAATCAGTGTTGCCAGACTTTTGCGAAGTTAATTCGCCAATTTATGTGTGTTAAGTACCCGATATTCGCCCAAGCCATAAAATCCCTAAAAATGATCCCCGAAAATTTAAAACCAAATTCTCGACAAATACAAAATTTTTATAAAGCTGATTACGACTCTATAATATCTGAACTGAGTAGTATTGATTGGTATGACAACTTTAAGAAATGTAGTGATGTGAATGAAATGGTGACTGTTTTTTACGGAGTTCTGAGAAACACCATTGATACATATGAGCCTGTGAGAAATGCAAAACCTTCAAACGGGGAACGTTTAACTGGTTTAAGAAAAATATTACAAAGTTGTTGAGGAAAAAAAAAACAAGCTGCGTAACAGATATTTAAAATATAACAACCCAAGAGACAAGCATGAGTATAATATTCTCCGGGAGCGTTGTCATGAATTAATCAGTGAGTGTTATGGTAAATACTGTGCTAGGACAGAGGCAGCTATTTCTAAGGATCCGCGTAAGTATTGGCAATACATCACAGATAAGCGTGGTGGTATGTCTGAATTCACTGCTGAAATGAATCTTAATAATCTTACTGCGGCATCCGGTTCGGATATTGCTAATCTTTTTGCAAAGCATTTTTCCTCAGTCTACATACTCAACAACACTAGTGTCACTTACACAGACTCTAACGTCAGTAATATAATTACTAACAACAAGTTCAGCGAAAAGGAAGTTTTGAAAAAAATTAAAGAATTGAATCTTTCTGAAATTTTCTTTCTCTCCCCTTGTGTATTATATTTAATCGCTCTCTTAGGGATGGGTTATTTCCGCAGGATTGGAAGAGTGGTAGGATCATGCCATTGCATAAAAAGGTTGACAGAACGAACATCGTAAATTATGGACCAATTACCATTTTGTCGTTTTTCCCTAAATTGTTCGAGTCCCTAATCCACCCCATCATCTTCAGTCATATTGATAGCCACTTAACTGATAGTCAGCACGGTTTCATATGTTGGCTTTTCGTAGTAACTAACTTGTCCTTATTTGTATAGACGATATCTCGGGAACTTTATAGGGGCCTGCAAGTGGATACAATATATACTGACTTTACTAGCGCCTTCGACACAGTTTCTCACTCAGTGTTCTTATCAAAACTTGATATGATCGGTATCAGTGGGTCGCTCTTGGAGTGGTTTAAATGTTACCTGTTAAAAAGACCTCAGGTTGTGGTGGAGAATGGATTCGATTCCAATACGTATTTATCTAATTCTGGAGTTCCGCAGGGGTCACACCTTGGTCCCTTGTTATTTTTAATATTCATAAATGATGTTACGTCACAGATAAGGCACTGCAATGTCTCTATGTTTGCTGATGATTTGAAGCTGAGCAAAACGATCAAAACTATGAGTGATTCGGAACTTTTACAGTCGTATTTGGACAACTTGTATAAATAGTGTGCTACAAATGGTATGTCGCTCAACAACGATAAGTGTTTTCACATTAGCTTCGCTAGGAAAAGAAGTTCGATCGTTACGACATATACACTGCATTGGGTGGCTTTGGCAAAGGTCGAGGAAATTCGCGACTTGGGTGTTGTGCTTGATTGTAAGTTAAATTTTAACTCTCACGTTGATAAAATAATAAAAAGTGCAGCACGAATGCTGGGCTTCTTGAAAAGAAACTCAAAGGAATTCCGCCAATTGCAAATCCGAAAAAAGCTCTGTATTATGCCTTGGTGAGTAGTCACCTAGAATTTGCCATTGTAGCGTGGAGTCCTTCTCAGCGGATAGTATCCATTCAACGTGCATTCATTCGTTACCTGGCAATTACGTCCTCAGGCATTTGACACAGGCAGCCGTACAATGAAAGACTGGACTTTTTCAGGATGTCATCACTACGCGACAAACGTTCGGTTATGGACCTGTTGTTTCTATACAACATTATAAATAACAAGACTAAGTGTTCCGATCTTCTCAACAAAATTAATCTTGCTATCCCAACTATCCCAGACAACCAGTACGAAAAGTAGTCAATATTCCGAATCACAGGACTAATTTAGGTTTTCATTGTGCCCTGTCCAGGGTATGCCGCGAACATAACGAAATGACTCATAAGTCTCCTTTCATAGATGTTTTCATTGATTCGCCAAATGTTTTTAAAATGAAACTTCCGCATTATTTAAATGTCGCATAGGCTCTTTTAAGCCTCCCGTTTGGATTTATTAACTTGGAATTTATTGTTAATATTTAGATGGTTCTTGGCAAATGTTGTGTATGCCTATAATTGGCAAGCATATTTATTTACTGTTTGTAATGTGTTATGATGCGAATTGTTATATATGTTTTGCTGTAAGTGTACCTTTATATAAAATAAAAAATAAATAAATAAAAAGAATGGCATGAAGGCACACATTCCAGCAGCTCAAATAGAGAAGACTGGAATCATTCTATTTGTACAAGCAAACATATCAAATAAAGAATTATATACAAAATTACCTTCAGAATACAAAATTATTGCTATCAGAAGATTTTCCAAAATAATTATTCTCTTATACGTATTCTAATATTAATAATTTAAAAAAAAGGACATGAAAGAGTGCTTTACAAACTGTGAGCATTACATTTTTATCTAACATTTTACCAGTGTTAACAAGTGAAATCAGTGAATTTATTTATTTATTAAAGGACATCCAACAGCATACATTTAGAACTTAAAAAATAATGTTACATGAGCAGTGCATAAAATTTAAAATTTGAAAAGAATAATTTTAAAAATTCATAAAATATTACAGCCATTACCATTTTGCCATATTACCATTTCAAATAAAAATAACAATATTAATTATATAATTAGTAGTAATAAAAATTAGCTAAAACCTGATGGTGGACAAATTAGTCTTCTAATTTGTTGCTTAAATGAATGCCTACTATGCGGAAAAACGTCAATGGCACTATAAGACTTATTGTACGTGGTTGTAAGGCGAGAAACGATCTCGTTCTGGCCATAGTTAGTACGACTAGGTGGAACGTAGAAAACCTTATGAATTGAGCTACGGGGTTGATGATAGGGCACAACAAGGCGAAACAGTGATACGAGGGAAGGGCAGTCAAGGCGAGCATTAACAACATCATGTAGAAAAGCCATATCAAGAAGTTATCTTCTATCAGAAAGACTGTGTAGATTGAAGTGATTGCAGGCTTCCTCGTACGTGGCGAAATTTTTCCTATTCTTAAAACTAAGAAATTTAAGAAACATTTTTTGTATGCGCTCAATGTTCTTATTATACAAAGCATATCGGGGCGACCAGATGACACTGCCAAACTCCAAAATACTTCGCACGAATGCATAATAAACCATTTTTGGAGTCGTCTATGTCGGAAAAAGCTCTATTAACTACAGTAGCTATATGTTTGTCGTACATCATTTTGCTATTTAAGGTTACACCGAGGTCCCGTACCTCATTAGATGTTTGTAAGATTTTATTATTGCTATAGTCATATATATGCTATAGTCATAAGGTATAGTCTTTATCTTACGGGAGAAAGTAATTTTGACGCATTTATCAATGCTAACACCAATTCTGTTTCGCTCATAATACACCGAGAGCCGTTGAAGGTCGCTTTGTAGCTTCAGGCAGTCTTCAGGAGTGTTAATTTTCAGAAAAACTTTTTTGTCGTCTGCATATAAAAGGAATTCAGAGTGAACAAAGCAGTTGTCAATGTCGTACAAGAATGCGTTGTAGAATAAAGGTCCTAAGTGTGAGCCTTGCGGCACGCCGGAAGGAATGGGTACAAAATCTGACCTTTTACCCCCAATCACAACTGCTTGGCGTCTATTTGATATATACGACTTAACCCATCGAAATAAGTCTCCCTGAATTCCCAAATTGTACAACTTTTTTAACAAGATACAGTGGTCCACGCGATCGAAAACCTTCTCAAAATCTGTATAAACCACGTCAACCTGCGAACCATCGTCCATAGATCTCAATACATAATGTGTAAAATCACCCAAATTGGTGATAACTGACCTATTTCTGAGAAAACCATGCTGCCTGTAGCTAACGCTAGATGCAATCGTGAGATATATTATGTTATAGTCCAATTGTTCAAATACTTTTGAGATGGTATTTAGAATGTAAATTGGTCGGTAATTTTGGATTCTTAGTTTAGAACCTTTCTTATGAATAGGTACTATATGTGCCTTTTTCCAGATTTCTGGAAATACCCCTTCCTTTATTGATCTATTAAATAGGATCGCAAGTGGAGCGGATATTGACTTGGCGCAATTTACAAGAAAGATAGGAGGAATTTTATCACTACCGGCCCCTTTATTTATGTTTAATTTACTGATTTGCTTCTCAACATGTTCCTTACTAAATAGTACTGAGTGTAAATAGCCATAGTCACCTCTAGGAGGAGATTCCAATGATAAATGTGAATAATC
>NW_020653732.1:6483592-6530439 GCF_003589595.1 Hyposmocoma kahamanoa | reverse complement strand
ATAAGTCAATGTTTTTATCACCTATAACAAAAGATGAAGTAAATCGGGAAGTGACGTCATTAACAAAAAACAAACTCGGAAAGCTATGATGAAATTAAAAGTTAGTGAAACAATATCAAAATAAGATACGTGTTAACTCATTTAATTAATTTATCATTTACTTCGGGGACTTTCCCTAAAGCATTGAAACATTCAATTACAAAACCGCTTTATAAAAAAAACGTTATATTAATCATTATTAATCATGCATAATCATAATCGCCCAGTTACATTTACATGTATTGTGTCAAAATTATTTGAAAAGTGTATGTATAAAAGTAAAACATTTTGACAGTTCTGCACAGTAATTTTATCAACGTAAAAATTGAACACGACCAACGAATAAACAGGTTTGTACCTGTTTAAAAAGAATCAAGGCTTTACTTAAAAAACAGCAGTTTTAAAAAAAATAAAACCTGTTGTATTGGTGTCTTACGGCGCGTGTACACGCTAAGAAATTCGTCGTGTCTGCAACAGAAAAGACGAGAATGGCTTTGTACACGACAAGAATTATGTCGGATCTAGCCACGAAAATATTTCGTGTCTGTTGCAGACAAGAAAATGATGAGCATGTACACGATACGAATGCTTTCGGGTAGCTGTCGTTTTACTACCGACTGTGTGAAGAAATATGTTGACTACTAATAAAAAATAAATGTGATTGCATATTTTATGTATAGAATAATAAATATTTCTCTCCACGCCTCAAAAGTACGTCGTTTATCTTATAAATCTCTAAAGTCCCACAATACTTATAAATCCACTAAACTTATAAATAAATCGTGCATTTTATTAGTCGCAATGAAATTAGTGGTGCAACAGGGGTACTTTGCAAAATCAGTCCACGCGCATAAACATTCGTTTACTGACAATGCGACCTATGCAATAGCAGCAGAGCGGTCGAATCGGGGGTAGAAAAGATTTTTTTCTTGTTCGGCGCCGAGGCTGTGTACACAGTTCGTGTGTAGAAATGACACGAATTCTTGCATAGACCCGGCGACTTTTCTTAGCGTATTCACGCGCCCTTAGGATGTGATTTTACTTTGTGATTGACTTTCAATTAATTCAAATTAAACAGAAATATTTTTTTGAAATAGTTTTTCGGCCCTGGTGTAAAGTTCTATTTTTCGAGATACGACAAGATCTCTTTCCGGCGTCGACACGGCGTCGATATAATGCATTTCGACGTTGAAAACATAAACATGTTATTGTCTTTGTTTAACTACTGCGTGCTGTCGTAAGCCTAAAGAGATAGCATTACATTGGTCTGTGCCAAACACGGTAATCGAAAATATGTTGCGTCATCTTAAATGTCAACTGTGTCGATTTCGCAGTACATGATATCGCTGTCAAAGGGAAGTACATCAAATGTCAAAACAAATGTTTTACCAAGTGTTTTATTGAATTATTCGCATGAATTGTAATTAATAAAATGGACAAAAATATTGACAGTGAGAACAATTATGTATTAACAAAAATGTGTTGCTGCACCATTAAGGGATGTGGCAATATCAAAAGCGAAAACCAACCGAATGTTAAATTGCGCAGGCATGTGTTATTTTTCTGGCTATAAATCACACAATAGCCCAAATATCACATTTAATTAGACTTATTTAAGTTGTTTATCCATAAATCTTGCCAGATTTTGCTTTGGTGACTATAGATAGCCTGTTTGTTTGAATATTTTGATGATTGTTGTTAACGATTATATTGAGATAGTGTTGTTCTTGTAAGCATACATATTATCGATAGTCTGTTATTAAAACAATCTACTACGAGATTTTTATTATTTTATTATTATTCAGTTTATTATTTCAAGTTAACCTACAAATGAAACAAGAAAGAAAGTGGTTGGAAATCTATGACTGCCGAATATAAATATAGGATAAAAGACCATCTTCATTCGTTCGCTTGCATTCTGAAGAGTCAAAATTTAACAGAACTTTGAATGTAACTAGATTATATGATATTGCAATTCCATCATTAGGTTTGTCAATACGCAGGTGCGTATCAATACGCAGTTTCCATCCTCTTGCATGTTAACTATTACGGTATTTGTTGGGATGTCCATTATTAATTTAGTTTTATTTTCATATTTGACCTGTGGAAAAGAGCTTACACTAGGTTAGTTTAGTACATAGGCTAGATTCCAGATTTGGTGTTTTTGTTCGTGATGACTGCATGCCCGTCAGAAGATGTTATTTTTGGGTTGTTAATAACAGATGTTTTATGACACTTTGGTCAGTTTTGGGTTTTTGTCCTCGTTCATATGGTGGGTCGTTCAGTTAATGTACTTGTACGGTTTTTATATACGTGTAAGTTTTTCATTAAACATTCGCGCGGTTTGCAACGGCAAATACGCGATTCACGAAGGTCCCCTGTTGGCGTGCGTAAGCATTACAAGCCGTTATTTTCGCGCACTTTTAACGCGTGCTCCACCTCAATAAAACAAAAATGACCGGTGTTCTCTAAAATACATAATTACGTAAAATCTCATAACACCGTGAAACCTGGTGCTAAACAGACATAACCTGAACTTGTCCATAACCCAAAGCCGTGCACCGCGGATCAAATTATCCTCATCGTGGTGTCACCCAAATCGCAGCATGCGGTGCCGTCTAGGTAGCCGCCGTGATCCAGCAGCTCCTGTATTCAGCAACCAGATCAAGGATAATTCTGCTTTGTTCAGTGTTTGGCATTGACGGTGCAAACCTGTAGGTACGGTTCTCATCTTCCAAAAGTGATCGTGAGACGGCTGCTTGTAGAGCTACGTCTATCCTGCAGATGTAAGAATCCTTTCCATTTTGTTACCTTCATTCCCATACATACATTTGGCGCCCGAACAGGGACACTGGACTCTGTGTCCCAGAAAATACATGCAAATTCTAGAAGTTGTAAATTCGTATAACCTTGCAAAAAAGTTGCTACTAGTTACACTCGGCAACCCACTTCACGGTTCACCCACGCTTCACTTCTTTTCAATTCAGTCGGGTTATAACCGGTACATTTTCGTCAGTTTACGAATTGCAGTTTATCGTTTACAGTAATTATAAGCAAATTCAAGTAAAGCTTACATACATATTCAATCTCATATAAAAATAACATTTATATTATTCCTTTGCTATAATCATTGACTTACAAATAAATGGACGACGGGTCTAATACAAAAACCACGAAAAAAATGTCCCAAGTCAATCTATTTAAACGTAGTGACATATAAAGGAATATGAAAAAGCTAAAACGTTGAATTTAAATTGTAATGTCATCGCAGTACTGTCTAATTTTGCTTGCTTCGCTGTCAGTCGAACAAACGAAGACTAAAGCGTGAATGACGCTCTGTATACGATTTTAACGCCCTATAAGTTCGGACACTTTTTAGCGCGGACCAGACGTCCATATAATTGTAAGTCAATGGCTATAATTGTAAAATCGTTGCAAAATTTAGAGATCAAAACCGGCAAGTAATTTTACTTATTTTTACCATCGAAGGCAAAATAGTTTTCACATTGGTACTTTTGCATTCCGTGTCCATTTTTTAGTGAAGTAAACAACAAAATATTCCTAATTATTTGTGTTTTAACTTAGTTTAAGTTGCAGCCGTTGTTGCACTTGTCTCGATAAGTGCAACAACATATTCCAGTGCGAAAAATAACTGTTTTCTCATGCGCGAACGTAAAATTAAAAATATAAAGTGTTTGTTTAGGTTAATTTGAACAATAGTGAGTAGTTGTAATTATCATCAGGACTCAAAGGAATTGTTTATAAGTGAGTTTTTTGTATATTCCGAACGTTACGCTTTTCGTTGAGTTGGTGATAAGGTAAGTACCTGTTGAAGTGTGTTGTTGTTTGCAGTTTTGTTGATTGAAGTTCTGTTGTTTGGCATTGACTTGGACGTAGTTTCGTGCGTACGACGGTAACGGTCGCATGTATAAGTTTATGTTGTTATTTATGTTGAGTGTATCAACATATTGAAACTTATTATAAAACTATAATATCATGGCCTATTTTAATTGCGTTTATTTTTCTTTCGTATTTTTGTTTATGTTTCGAAACAAAGACTAGGAGTAGTTCTATTTAAATAGGGGAAAGGTGTACCAGATGATCCCCTTAAGGGAAAATGGAGGTAGTTTAATAGATATTCAGTTTAAAGTAGATGTAAAAGCGTTGAATGATAGAAAATTTATCTATTTACATATTGACTTACTGAAAACGTTTTATTTTTTGATCTTTTTTATTTTTTGAACGTCGAGAACAAATAATCCTAATTAATTTATATCTTACAGATACCTAAGGGTGGGCGATATTGTTTTTTATGGCAAGTTGATATCCATCCTCGTCTACATTTCTTTAATGTACTTTACGAGCTCTATTTCCTGTTTAACACATCTGATGAAAACAGTTTTTCTTTCACCTAAATATTTCATTGACCTATCAGACCCTTTATTTTCACCGTTAGCCCGTCTTTTTAATGACATAACGCGTACCTACTGCGAATTATTTACTTGCCGATCTATGTGGCGGCCTACTTTTAACGCCTCTAGTTCTTTAAATCAGTATTCCGACCACCCACCACGAATGGTTTTTCTTTTACAATTACGCGGCCTGGTCTAAAACAAGAAAAAGCATTTATATTTGTTATTAATCGAGATCGATCATGTAAACGAAATCCAGTCTTCTACTATTTTATTCGTATTGCAAGCTATTTAATTAAGAGGTTTCAGTACTCAGAAAAACATACAAATTAAATATAGTCCGTTAACAATATATACAATACAAGATGATCCCCACGGATCATTTCGTACACCAAAACCATAATCATCTTGCCCCAATTTACTTATTTTTATTTTTTATTCGGCAAAATAACCTGTGTGCTGTCTACTGTTACCACACCATTAAAAAAGTAAATAAAGTATTATACAAAGCCACCAATACAAAATTCTTAGCAATTGATTGCTTAGAATGGAAGTTTTAGGCAACTTCCATTCTAAGCAATCAATTGCTAAGAGAGCGCTTTTAATCAACTTTACCTTAGATCCAACTCAAACAATTTTTGTTTTTTTCCACAAAGATGAACTCGTCACTCACATCGCTATTACGAATTGACATTGAGGGCTACATTTTACTGAAGAAAATATCTAGATGACGTTACGCGTGTAGTTTCGCTACAATTGAAAAGGATCATCTTACCTCCAAGGATCGTCTCGTACACCTTTCCCCTACTGCCAAATAACAACATTTAAATATCTTTTGTTTTGTTCCTTATTGCTAATAAATTTATAATATGAAGCGATCACGTAAATTAGTAAAATCAAAATCTTATAAATTCGAAGCTCCCACTGAACGCGATTGGCCCGCTTTGCGTAGAAAACGAACGTTAGCAATTAATCGATTATCAAAAATCTCGGAAGTCGCACAGTCAGCTTATAACAATGAATACGCGCTTGAGATATTTCTCGCTTATTATTCAGACATTTAGAAAATATTTTCACATTTCGAAGATGCTCATGAGGACATCTTATCTCTTTTGAGTCTTGAATGCAGTGCTGAACAAGATCAAATTTATGCGAGATTCGATGAGTGCTACTACAATATTGTTACTATTCATAAAAGATTAACGGCATCCAATATCAATCACCCCCTAATGTTTTAAAAGTAAAATTACCTAAAATTAATTTGCCTACATTCGATGGGAATTCAAAATTATGGGCCGAGTTCTATGATGTTTTAAATTCTTTAGTACATGAAAATGAAACACTTTCTGATATTGAACGGATGCATTATTTAGTGTCAAGTCTTAAAGGGGAAGCTTTAGGATGTTGTTGGGGTTACCGCGACACTGTAGCGCTTCAGGCATGTTCGCTGAGTCACGCACAGATGGCTTTCATGCCATTATGAGGAAGCGGGTTGCCTCGTTGTGGCGACGTGTGCGCGGGTGCCCCAACAGCATTCTAAAAACTGTGATTAATAAAATTGATTGCCCCATCCAGGCCCACTGGATGAAACTTCATGTGGCGGTTTAGTTTAAGTTTACATGAGTATGTTAAATTAATTTCAATTTTATAATTTTCAATTTTATAATTTTCAATTTTGTAATATTCAATTTTGTAATTTTCAATTTTATAATTTTCAATTTTTTAATTTTTAATTTTTTAATTTTCAATTTTATAATTTTATATTTAATGTTGTATTCGTGGTTTATTTTTTGGATTTGAATTGTATAATTATTTTGTTTTTCATTTTTTATTGTTTCACATTATCTTATTTTATTGTAATTTTAGCATTTGAATAGCATAATACTAACCTTATTCCTAAGTTCTTTACTAACAAACTATGTCCGAAAATATGATAACTGTCCGAAATAAAGTATTATTATTATTATTATTATTATTATTTGACTTTAATTCGAACTTTTCCATTCACTGGTGCTTATCATCAAGAAGCATACGACGCTTTAATTTCGAGATATAAGAATAAGCGCGAAA
This sequence comes from Hyposmocoma kahamanoa, assembly GCF_003589595.1. Lineage (NCBI taxonomy): Eukaryota > Metazoa > Arthropoda > Insecta > Lepidoptera > Cosmopterigidae > Hyposmocoma > Hyposmocoma kahamanoa. The sequence continues at coordinate 6,523,918 of NW_020653732.1, read as the reverse complement.
TTGCTTTTACTTGTTGGAGGGAAATAATTTTAGATTTGCGTCGAGTTCTTGACAACTTTATTGAAAATTTATCTATTTTGAAACGTCATGGACTACCAGTACAACAGTGGGATTTCGTTTTGTGTTGTCATGTTCTATCAAAAATAGATTCTAAATTGCGGTGTTCATTCGAGCAGGAGCATCCCAAAATTTTCCAGTGTTTAATGATTTAATAGAGTTCATTTACAATCGATGTAATTAGCGCGTCCGTAATGCTCATTTTCAAGCTAATGATCGTGAGCGTACCGTACCTAACAAACAAAAAGGTCATACCACAAATTTACCGCTTTCTAAGTCTCATTACAGTAACCGTTCTAACACGTCAGTGTTTTTATCTGAAACTGAAAGCCCGGGTAAAGTGTCGTCGTCACCACCTTGTAGTAATCATTTCAGGGTCAGTAAATGTTTAGATTGTGCGGAAGAGCATTCGATTAATCGGTGTCAACAATTCCTTAGTACACTTGTGTCTGATCGCTGACAGTTTGTTCAATCTAATAAATTATGTTACAACTGTTTCAAAAAAACATACACTTTCTCAATGAAAATCCTTATTCAAATGTAGAAACTGTCATAAGATTAATAAGATTCATGTATTTAGGTAAAATTTTTATACAAAGTAAATTTATCTTTATCTTTATAAGAAACATCATAATCTCCTTCACATGGATGCTGTGATTTCACTACGAATACTTTTACTTCGGATAAACGCAACAACGAACCTGTTATATCTCAACCGCCTGTTTCGCAACCTAGCGTTTTAACCAACATTGGTAGTAATTCACTAGTCATGCTTTCAACTGCTAACATAAGCATTCGGGATTCATCAGGTAATATGCAAATATTCCGTGCACTTATTGACTTGGGCAGTCAGGCTCATTTCATAACCGAACGTGCAATTGTCCGTTTAGGTTTCCGTAAAGTATCCTCACCCAGACAAATTACCAAGCCAAGCTTCTGCTTCGGTCTCTGGTGTAATTCAGTTAGGTATAGGTAATTCTCGTTACGTTCTTTTCAACATTAAAGCACTTACCTTGCCGAACATATGCAGTCACATTCTAACGGTTAAACTAGATAAATCTTCGTGGCAGCATTTACATAATTTAAATTTAGCAGATCCAAATTGTCACTTACCTGGTCAAAATAGACGTTCTTATCGGTGCAGAAATCTTCTCTTCGCTTCTTCTCCCGAGAAGTGTAACTGGAGGATCCGATCACCCATCCGCTTGAAAGTCAGTATTCGGCTGGATTCTCTTAGGAAGCGGTCGTTGTTCAAAGGCTTCAGAAGATTATAACTATTTCCTTCTAACAGATAATTCTCAACTTCTTAGTCAAGTTAAGAAGTTCTGGGAGATAGATAATATTCCTCAATCCAGTAAACTGACACCAGACGAACTTCTATGCGAAGACCATTTCGCAAATCACGTGTCGCGTGACATCTCGGGTAGATACATAGTGAGCTTGCCTTTTAAAGATAAGGACAAGTTTTCTTCTTTTCCTGGTTCCAGTGAATCAGCATTACATCGCTTTTATTCTTTAGAACTTAAACTTGCCCAAAACGAAACGTTACATAAACAATATTCTGAGTTCATGAAAGATTATTTGGATACCGGACATATGAATAAGGTACCCCTCAGGGATATACAAAAGGGTCGTTATTATATACCCCATCACTGCATTTTAAGACCAGAAAGTGTATCTATGAAACTGCGCGTGGTCTTTGACGCCTCAGCTGAGGGTTCGCGTAGGATTTCGCTGAATGACGCTTTACTCATAGGTCCGAAGTTATAAACGAACATTTTAGATATTCTTTTGGGTTTTCGTGTGTATTCTATAGTTTTCACTGCTGATATGCGACAAATGTACCGCCAAATTGTAATTGAAGAGGCTGATCGAGATTATCAGCGTATCTTTTGGCGTTTTAAACTCACTGATCCGGTTAAGGAATTTCGATTAAACACAGTCACCTACCGTGTGTCTTCGGCACCTTATCTAGCATGTAGAACCATTCAACAATTAGTAGAAGACGACTCTAGTAACACGGTGAACAGCGACTTAAAAAAAAGGTATACTCGGGAGCGCATGAGTCCGTTCACTCTGTCTGTCTGCATAGAACCTCTCTGTAATAATTAAGTTAAAAATGAAAAATACAGACGGAATGACTCTCATCCCTTGGAGTATGGGCCGGGCACTGGTGTGAGACGCCACATGTGCCGACACATTTGACCCATCCCATCTCCAGCACACCAGTAAGACGGCTGGCAGCTGAGCTGGCGGAAAGAATAAAAAGTAATAAGTACCAGGATCTCAGCTCCGACTATCAATTTACAGCCTTTGGAGTCGAAACTCTTGACCCGTGGGGTCTCAGTGCCCTTCATCTGTACAAAATTTTATCTAAAAAATTAAGAGACTGTCTAGGAAACACAAGGGCTGGCCACGCTGCCAGCATCTTGGTCACCTTGCCGCAGGGCCAGCCACCCAATTTTATTCAGGATTTAAAAATCCTAGTTTTACTTCCTACTATTTATTTAACTTTTTATTGTACCTTACCTGTACATTATCACAATTATGAATTATATAAAGTTATTATAATGAAAAATTAAATTTGTCTTAATCTTTTCTTTAAGTGGCGGAAATATGAAAAAAGTACATCTATGATACTCAATTACCAGGGAACTATTGAAATATTTAGACTCCCCGTACGACGTATCATTCCTGTACGTCTAACGCATCCTGGGTAACAATCAGCAAGTAAGGCACTTGGAAATTGGATTTGAAAATACCTTCCGCCACGATGGCGAGTATTAAAGTGTAAGCTATCGATGCGATTAGAAGAAGAAGAACATTGCAATATTTTAGATTTGTAGAGCACCGAGGCTCTTTTTGTTGTTTCGTTGCTGATAAAAAATCTTTAGTATTTTCCACATGTATATGGCGAACGGGTAGGAAATGGAATTTCCAGCCAATAGACGTAGTCCCCGAACGCTGTAACTTGGACCTAATCAAGATGAGAGAGAACGATGTAGCATTGTTAGGTGTGCATGCTACATTGTCGACGTCATTGTCACTTGCCATTAGATAAGATGGATTCAAATCAAATCAAAACAGAAAGGAATCGTCAAAAAACGAAAATTTTTTCGCAAAAAATATTAAAAAATCGAACCACATTTATATTTTTGGAGACCAACAAGCATCAGGATGGTCTGCCGATCTAATAAGAATTAGGTCCAAAGAGCACAAAAATGTACGCGATTACACCGTCTCGGGCTATATCAAACCTAACGCCGTTACAAAATGTGTCGTAGCAATAAGCCCTACAATCGAAAAAGTCGTCAATAAGGATGATTATGTAGTGTTATCTATTGGATCAAATGACTGCAATCCTACTAAATTAATCGCAGACTTAACAGTAGCACTTAGTAAACTCTCAAATACAAATGTAATTGTCACGAGTATAGAAAAAAATCGACATCTAAATGAAAAAATGTTAAATAGTTCTATAAAAACATTGTTAACCTGTTTTGACAACTGTTGTTATATTGATATGACCAGGTGTAGAAGTTCTGAGAACAAGGTACATGTATTAAATAAATGTATAAATACAAAAGATTATAACGTAACATTTTTAAATTATAATACTCGTAAACGTAGAATTAACGCATCATACTCAACAACAAAAACATCTCTAAATGTTCCTTGTACGAATAGCATATCTACTAAAAAAACATTTAGACAACTAAAAATTAATGATTTTTTTACTACACTTCCCAATGATAAAAATATTAAGCCTGTGTTGTATAATCATTCATGCGGTAAGTTTTTTCGAGACGAATAATAATTCCAATAAGGTATCAATATTACATCAGAATATCCAAAGTTTCTTAAAAAAAAAAGATTACCTAGAAGTTGTACTAGAACAGCTTCGAGAGAACGGCACTAATTTAAGCGTAATATGTTTAAGTGAAACACTCATTCGTAAGGGCCGTGAGAGTAATATTGCACTTAAAGGTTTTAGGCTTGCGTCTTCTTATTGTAGACCAAACAAGAGTAGAGGTGGAGTCTGTATTCTATGCAAAAATCAAATCAAATACAAGGATATTCAATTGCTAGACGCACTTACCGAAGATTTTGTTTTTGAAGGCTGTGGCATAGAGTTGATCGACTGTAAGTGCATTGTTATATGTTTATATAGAATTCCTAAATCTGACCCTAACATATTTTTACATAAACTTGACTTACTTTTTGACATGTTGAAGACTAAAACTAACAAGTATAAAATAATTATAACAGGAGACTTAAAAATTGACACTTTAAAAAAGACTAATAAATCAATTTCATTACACCAGATCGTACACAGTTACAACTTTTGTCTACATGTGAACGAACCCACAAGGCAAAAAACGTGCTTAGATCACATCATTAGTAATATTCCAAATGCTAATATTACAGTCCCAATGCTGGGATTATCTGATCATGACAAACCACAAATCTTGACCTTCACGACCAACAATAATATAATTGCATTAGAGTACTGCTATGTCTACAAACGTGATTACAGTAAAGAAAATCTCCAAAAGTTTGGTGAATGCATGAAGAGCTTGACCTGGTCAGATGTCTATAGTGAGTTTCGTCTCAACATTGCTTTTGATAGTTTTTACGACTTGTTTAATCTATTCTTTGAACTATGTTTTCCAAAACGTAAAATTAAGATTAATTTAAATGCTAAGGGCCTGGCATGGATTACACGGGGAATAAAAAAATCATGTCAAAGCAAGCGTAAGTTGAGATATCAGTATTACAAACAACGTACTCAGGACTCAAAAACAACATATTTAAAATATTCTCGAATTCTAAGAAAATGCATCAATAAATCTCAAAAAATTGCCAACAATGTTTACCTAAAAAATTCAAAAAATATTTGCAAAGCTACTTGGAAAATTATAAAGAGTGACTCACCGAGTAATATGTGTGAAAAAATAATTGGAAGTATTATTCATAATGACACGATATTAAATGATCCTACTGACATAGCCGAAGCATTCAGTAATCGTCTAATAGACACACCTACTACAAAACTTACAAATAATAATGTGATAAATAAATCAACTATCAATGGGATGAACAGGTTGCCGCACAGCATTTTCCTTTACCCTAGTACTCCAAACGAAATTCTAAATCTTATAAAGTCCTTAAACAACACCAAATCGTCTGGTTATGATGAAATACCTACTTCTGTAATTAAATTTACCGCTTCTACCATAGCCCCAATTTTGAGTCACTTGATTAATATTTCATTTACAGAAGGAGTGTTTCCACATAAACTAAAGTTTACAGTCATCACGCCAATTCACAAAAAAGGTGACAAAAAGGATATAAATAACTATCGTCCAATTGCTCTAATACCTGTACTTAGCAAAGTCTTTGAAAAAGCTATGCACATTAGACTTACTGCCTTTTTTGAAAAATACAGTATACTAAATGCTGACCAACACGGCTTTCAGAAAGGTAGATCGACAACTACTGCTGCTTTTAAGTTAGTTAATAGTATTACCGAAAATTTTAATAATAGCACACTCACAACGGGAATTTTCTTTGACATGACCAAAGCGTTTGATTTTGTGTCCCATAATATACTATTAGACAAATGTGATTTTTACGGCATACGAGGTACAGCTCTCGCATGGTTGAACAGTTATATCAAGGATAGACAGCAATGTGTAGAGGTGACAAGGCTAACTCAGAAACGGGATACAAATAAATTTAGGTCAAAACCGCGGCAAATTAACATGGGTGTCCCTCAAGGAAGCGTCCTGGGCCCATTTCTATTCTTGATCTATATTAATGATCTCCCTTCGATAACAGAGCATAAATGCATACTGTATGCAGACGACCTTTCCGTACTGGTTCCCAATGTTGACAGAGAATTTCATAATCTGGAGTTAAACAAAACTGTTGCTGATGTAATTGATTGGTTACGATTGAACAATTTAAACGTTAATCTAAGCAAAACTAAGGCAGTTAATTTCTGCAATGTAAACTCAAGGAGTATAGACTTGAACATTGCATACAATAGCCAAAAAATCAACAGTAGTGATGAGATAGAGTTTCTTGGTATCATTGTAGACAGTAGATGTTCCTGGACTTCACACATTGACCAAGTATGTACTAAAATTGACCGTTTTTCGTATGCTCTTTGGCGTCTATCTAAAACTGTTAGCCAAACTGTTGCTCTTCAGGCTTATCATGGATATGTTGTTTCAGTGATTGCTTACGGTATTTTGATCTGGGGCAATTCATATAACATTGACAGAGTGCTTATATCTCAAAAGCGCAGCATCAGATCGATTTGCAACATTTCACCTATAACTTCGTGCAGACCACTTTTTAAGAAATTAAATTTATTAACAGTGCCTAGTATTTATATTTTGAGTGCCTGTACCTTCGTCAAGCAAAATTATTCACTATTCAAACGACATGAACCTTTATATAACACGAGGTTTCCGGACAGACTTACTGTACCGGTCAACATAAAAAGAGAAGTGTATCGTCGTAACTTTTATTTATTTATTTATTTATTTATCTTTCTCTTACGCTAACATTACAGGTAAACTTAACCTAATTCGATAGCGTAACTATCTTATTATCTAATGTACTATCCTAAATATACGTAACTTATTCATGTATAACTTATTATAAATAATGCAGTTTTTGAGAAATCACTCAGAGCACACGTAAAAATATCCACTCTCTCGGCTACCGCGTTGAGAGTGCGCAAAGCGCGCGTGAGCGGCGCCCCAGCCAGCAGGTTGGTGCGCGCTCGCGGCAGCGCCAGCAGCGGCGGCCTGCGTCGCCGCCCCGCGTACTCGTTTGGTACGCTAAACTGAACATGGAGAAGGAGCTCCGCGTTGTAAACTTTCCCCCTCACCAACTTGTGGATATAGCAAACCAAGGCAAACTCCCTTCTGACCCTTAGCTCGCTATACCCCACCATTCCCAGAATAAACAAATTAGGATATCGCAGCGGATAAAAAGGATAGATTCCATACTGTTTTAAGTACATATACCTAATAAACTTGTTCTGTACCCTCTCCAACATAAGTTTGTACTTCGCTTCTTGTGGCGACCATACAGCTGCGTTACACTCCAGCTGACTCCTGACTAATGCGTTATATAAAGAAATAATTGCTGCAGTGTTTGTAAACCCCTGAGCTCTTCTGAGTACAAACCCTAAATTGCGATATGCTTTTTTACATATGTGGGTAATATGATCGCCATAAGATAAACCAGTAGTCAGCCGGACACCCAGATCTCTTACTTCTGAAACCCTCCGCATAGCCACATCCCCAATCGCATAATTGTGTATGACAACATTTCGCGCGCGAGATAAAGTCATGACCTCACATTTAGCGGTATTAAACTGTAATCTGTTTTTCTCGCTCCAAGCTACCACCCTGTCAATGTCGCTCTGCAACCTCTGGCAGTCCTCTGGTGTCTCTACAGGCAGATACAGTTTGAGGTCGTCCGCAAACAATAAGCACCTGGCCTCCCTTACTACGCTTGGCAAATCATTAATCATTAACAAGAATTCCAGGGGCCCAAGGTTACTGCCCTGACTCACGCCAGATCTTGTAAAATACGGATCCGATACGTGCCCAGCAAACTCCACATACTGCTGTCTTTCGGCCATGTAACTGGCGAACAGTTGCAGAAGGTGAGGGGTGAAGCCGACGCTCGCTAATTTATCCAGCAGTACGTCATTGTCGACTAGGTCGAAAGCTTTTTTGAAATCAAAATAGGCGGCATCTACTTGCACCCCTCTGTCCACCGCCGGAACGACATCCGCCATGTAATTAAGGAGGTTGGAGGTGGTGCTACGCGCTGCACGGAACCCGTGCTGCTCGTCCGCTAGCTGCCCACTCACCTGCTCGTACAGGCTCTTGTGTATGGCTGACTCCAAGACTTTCGCAGGCGTCGACAGCACTGCCACGGGCCTGTACCCCTCAATACTACTTGACGCCCTCCCCTTCGGAACCGGGACGACTCGAGTGACTTTCCATCTCTCCGGGAACACTGCGGAGCTTAAACATAAATTAAAAATGTGCAGTAAAGGCTTGGCTAGTACCGCTCGACAGTCCCTGAATACAAAAGGCGGTATCCCATCCGGCCCCGAGGAGGTCTTGGGCCTCAGCCGGCGCAGCGCGTCGTCGACCTCTCCAATCTCCAGGCGCTCGAGGTGCACTCGCGCGGCCGCGTTGCCGCCGCCGGCGCGCGCCGCGCTCGCGCCCGCGTCCAGCCGAGCCCGGACTGTGCTATACACCGACTCAAAGTACCTAGCGAATTCCCCGGCGCACTGATCTTCACTTAAAACCGACCCATCTTTTAAAATACTATGCGAACTCCTGTTACCTCTTTTATCTTTTATATAATTCCAGAATGCTTTAGGTTGTTTAAGTAAGTGATTTTGTACACGATCACTATACTGCTTATGAGCTAGCTTTATCATATTTTTTATTTTAGCCCTGTGTTCCGAAAAGGCTTTGTAGTCTGTATCTAAACCGCTCGCCTTGTATTTTTTATGAACTGTTTACCTATGTGTGTCAAAATATATAATTCGCTACCGATTGATTTAAAAAATACGCCAAATACAATGTTCCGAAATAGGTTATCCAAATGGTTGTCTAACTGTTGTTTTTACTCAATTGAAGAATTTTTTGACTACAAAAATAATTAGGTATTTGTTTAAATTTGACATTATTGAGACTTATTATTTTAAATGTATAAGATATTTTAATAATTATGATAGATATACTCATTTTAAGGTAAATTTGCATGCTATTACCAGCTAAGTGTGAGAACCTGTTAATAGAAATATTATATATTAAGCCAACTATGTACACCACACTTAATGCGAATAAATTATTATTATTATTATTATTATTATTATTATTAAATGAGCACTTATTTTTGTATATAAAAAAATAATATATTTACATCGGGTCGTCTGCTGAGAATGTCTACTTCGCCTTGCCGAAGGCGATGCACCCGGTTGTCAGACGACTCACTATTTCCAACAGGTAGTTTGCCGTTTTTGGCAGGAAAGCGAAGCCTGAAGTTTGCCTGACGACTTGGTGTAAATGCGCCGTTAAGTACTTGTGTTCAATACTACCCGCAGACAGTACCGAATGCGACAGTTGAAAATATAAAAAAGCAAATCGTTGTACGACCGCCTATAACGAGCGATCAGAAGTTTATCAGGAAAATCAAAACTATTTACGTAAATGCTCTTCTAGTTTATGTCCTAGAGCTGTTTTGTGCGGGCGCTGTGACGGGCGGAGCGATAAGCGGAATGACGAAACCAAGGATCGAAAGAAAGGCGTTTAAAGGCGTAAAATTGTATAAAAAATGGGCGAGAACACTATTACGTATTGTCGATAAAGATAGCTGCTGCTTCCCTCCTTATCATAAGTAACGTAATCAATATTTTTATCGAAATTGAGTTATTAACATATCTGAGATCAGTAAAATAAGATGTAAAACCCGTTATGACCGGTTTTTTTAATATCTTATTTATTTTCGGTTGTGTAGTTAAGCTAAATAAGTGTAATTGATATTTTTTATTAGTAAAAAACTTTACGTGCTAATATCTCGATAGCTACCGACATGAAAATGCGTTAGTTATGACAATGAGGGCAGTATGGGAATATTATTAAGTATGACATAAATAATTGAGAGAAAGGCCAAATAAATTATGGATAGATTGTGCGAAAAATAACATGATTATGAGACGAACAATAAGACGACGGGTTTTTTTGAGGTATCATGTGACTGGGCGTCAATCGTGCGACTGCAGCATGGCAGTTGCTGTGGCAGTCAAAGCTTTAAATCGTAAAGACCTCAGGGGATGTAGTGTCACCAGCACCCTTAAACTTTTAAACTGGAACGCAGTAATGCCCACACATTATTGCTTGGTGGCAGAAACAAGTATGGTTGCAGTATTTTCGGAAATACGGACTCTTTCACAAGGAATTCTACCGCTACTACAGATTAAATAAAATAATGATGTATTTTAATATAATTTAAAGTGATGTTTTAGAAAAAAAATTAGATATGGGTTACGCCATTATTGTGGTGATCTTCATTTTACAGTGCATGTCCGCTCCGTCTGTCGTGGTGTGCGCAACCGCCATCCGCCCGGCATCGGCAGGTCCGCTCGTCCGCCGCGCTACATCCCCTATATAAGCGACGTTCTACGGTCTTATGCATCAGTGCTACAACGCTCTGTAAATCGGTCATTGGAAAATATAGAATTCAAAATTTAAATAACTTTTCAAACAATAGTGTTGTTTAGTTGAAAATTCTTTTAATACCGTAAGTATTACATTTAATTTTTCTTTTAGAAATTATTACAATTGTCTTCGATTATTATCTTGTACAAATTCTACTGGAGGAGATGGGAAAACATATTTTTACAAAAGGAACATGTTGAACAAATAATATATCAAAATGTCTTAGTTTAACATTTACGGGAATACTTTTTAATGTGAAACATTATGGTATTTTTATTATAATTGGTTTTCATGATGATTATGTAAAACGTATCGTATTTTTATGACATTTTAAAGCAAAATTTATTTCTTTATTTATTTAGATATCGACGTGTACATACAGAAACATTACATAACACACATTGCCTTGTGCCAACATCTAGGTTTAAAATTTAAATTGCAAATAATTTAAAAAAAGTAAATTTAATAATAACCAAAATTAACAAATGTAGCAAACTCAAAATCAAATAATCTTTATTGAATGGGCAAGCAACTTACACTTGAAATCGTCATATTGATTAAAACTCTACAGCTCATTCGTAAGGCAAATTCCCCTGAGAAGAATGAGCAAGAAACAATAGGGGTTACTCTTTGTAAATATATAAAATTGTACACGTTTATCATCAACAATATTTATTTCAAACATCACAGATCGAGACTATCTGCAAGAGCTAAAAGGGTCACTACCACGGATTTTTGTCATCCAAGTACGCAGAAGGTGTATAATATGAATAACATTTAGAATAAACTTTTTGTTTCACTTATAGTTTTAAACCTCGTGAATTTTAGTAGCAACGGAAGTATTCGTCCAGAGAAATACTGCTACCTTACCTATTTCTGCCGCGAAGCAGTAATCTGAGCGTAACTGCGTTCCGGTTTGGAAGGGTAAGTGTGGTGGAGAAATTACAGGCACATGAGACTTGTCAACTTATGTTTCAGGGTGACGGGCGCGGGGGCAGTGCCCATCCAATCTTTGCAATTTAAAGTTCTGTGTAGCATTGCAACTGCTTACCACTGCACACACGATCTGTTCGTCCCCTCATTTGGTATCATAAAAAAACACAAAAAGGCAAATTTTGCAATATCAATCGGAGTCTTATTAAGTGTAGAAGCGTATACAATACCTTAAATCTAAAATAGGTATTGATAAGATTAGATAAATACCGAAATGGATTAAAAAAAAATACAGTTCAGTATACTGAATTGTAATTTATGTTATTTTTATTGATGTCGTCATCAATAGCGTTAAAATCAAAATTAAAAATAAAAAGACGAAAACAATAAATTTTGAATTATATCAATGGGCATTATAAACGCTGTCTTTGTTTCAAAAATACTGTTGTTTTGATTACTAAACCGATAGACGCTTTAAAAAGAATAATAATAAATAATTGAATAGAGTTAATTTCACATGCAAAACATAGCACAAATATTACAATACACTAAGCAAGAAAAATACTTAAATGTTGATAATAAAAGAAAACGTTAAAACCAAAAACAATAATGAACGCATAGAAAAATTCATAATGTCTACTGACTCGATATTTCTGCCGCCACATTACTGTGTTCCGGTTTTGAAGGTGGTGGTGAAATTACAGGCACATGGGACTTGCCAACTTATGTCTCAGGGTGACGGGCGCAGTGGCAGTTCCCCTCAGATCTTTGCGGCTTAAAGCTCTGCAACTGTTATCGACAGGCGTGTAGCTTACCTTCAGGTGCACTACTTGTTCGGCTCGTTACTTGATATTATGTAAAAAATATATAGAGCATTTGCCTTTGGTAAAATAGATACAGGTTCTAGTCCTGTCAGATCGCAGGGGATTTTCATTGCGATCGATCTTTGTTTTAATAATTACGACAATTTTTTTTAATAAATACAGACTAGTGGAGCATTTAAAAATATTATCATGGTGTAAAACATCTTATCATTCATTACATGTAAAAGAAAAAAAATGTTACAATATACAAGAAAAAAAAATGGACATGAAAGTATTTTTTTCGGATATAAATATGGACCTATCAAGATTCCGAAGCGTTGGTTTGTTTGAAAGAAACAGATATATAAATAGGGTGCACACCAAGTTAAAAAAAAATACCAGGACTTGAACATGGTTTACCAAAAAAGAAGCAACAACAAAAACATATATAGGTACGCTATTTAGATCCGAATAATCGTAACTTTTTTATAAAAAAAAAACCGCCCTCGAAATTCCTGGAATACATGTTGTATTTGCCAAGTTTTATTAAAATCGGTTACAGAAAAGTGCGCGACACCGAATTCATCCCCTAGTTTGTCACCCTTAGAGGTGGAATATTTACTACATATGGAACCAATACTGAGGTACCCTTTTTCCAACAAAAAAAGACTCATCGAAATCGGTTCACAAATCCCAGAGTAATCGCCTAACATACATTAAAAATAAAACAGTTGAATTGAGAACCTCCTTTTTTTCATGTCGGTTAAAAAATAGTTTCATTTCTTAAGTCCTATGTGCCTGTAATTTCACCAGCGCTCTTCAAAACCGGAACGCATTAATGCATTATTAATTGTAAATTTTAGTATTTTGTTTTTTTTATTTTTTTATTTTTTTTATTATTGTATTTTGAATATTTTAATGTCTATCTTGATTTTGAAAATTTTAATGAACGCTTCATATACAATATGACCATAAATTCACCATACAGTCAGTTGTTGCTAATATAGTATAAGGTTGCTTATTAACAAACTATCGACTCTTGCTGTCTGAAAATAAATGGATTTTTTGTTTTTTTTTATTAATTTAAATGCTCACTTTATTGCTTGGCGGCAGAAATAGGTAGAACGCGCAGTGACGTGATTTTGTAAAACAAAAATAACGACAAATAATTTATAGTTTGATTTTCCACGTGTAACAATCGCGAAAATATACAAACTCGATATATGACACTCGTCAATTTTATATCTCTGGGTAGCGGGCTCAGATCTTTACAATTTAAAAAGAGAGGCATGTCGCTTAACAACAGGCTTACAATTTATACGTCCCGTCGTTTGGTATCATAAAAAAATCGTCAATTAATTTCGTTCATAGAATCTTTAAACCTGAAAAGTTATTTTGCAGATGTAGCTTTATTACATCAACTGTTGCGGAGCGCGGTGAATCTCTCAAGACATTTAGGGTTGGATGAATTTCAAATCGTAGATCTTTAATTACTGCAGTTATTTCTAACTGTGTAGTTAGTCTAAATGTTCTATTATATAGCCTGTTAGGAAGATGACAGGGAGGACAAATATCACAAATAAAAATAAAAAACCGACTCAATAAGTCACACAACACAATGGCAACTTATTGACTGATTATGACGTATGACTTCTATAGGCGATGTATTACGGGGGTTTGATTAAAGATACACGCCATGAGATTGGAATTAGATATCGTAGAAAGGTTAGAGTGCGAAGTGAGAAGAATAACATGTCTTGCATGAAAGTATATACAATTTCATTAAGATTGGAGATAATCCATAATGTTAATCTTAGAACTAAGTTCAATCTCATGGTACTACGATTTCGTTTAACTTAAGATAAACGATTCTTTTATGGGAAACTGTATATGTATATATTTAGTAGCAGTAGAGCTCCTTGAGAAAGAGTTCGTCCAGGGAACTCCTGCTACCTTATCTATTTCTGCCGCTAAGCAGTAATTTCAGCATTACTGTGTTCCGGTTTTGAAGGGTAAGGCTGCTGGTGAAACTACAGGCGCATGGGACTTGTCAACTCATGTCTCAGGGTGACGGGCGCAGTGGTAGTGCCCCTCAGATCTTTGCAATTTAAAGTTCTAAGCGGCACTGTAACTGTTATGGACAGGCGTCTAGCTTACCATCAGGCGCACGACTTGTTCGTGTCAGATGACAGGTCACTTGACAGTATATAAAAAAATATAGTTAGAAAGTCAAAACATAATAATACTTAAAGGAAAAACTAATTAATGTAAAAACTGTAACAACAAACATCCGCCATTTTTTTTCTCTATCTTTAATATTAGTGACACCCTTTTGTTGATTACGTTTCGCTTTGTTTGACTAAAATGGCGGAAGAAAAAATAAAAGCTTTTCAAAATGAGCAACAACTTTTTTTCTGTTTGTTCCCTTTTAACAAAAACAATAAGTGCATTTACTATTTATATTTCCAATGTACATTTCATATTGAAATACGTAGCCTTAATAGTGTTTTGTTTCATACTTAGGTAGATTAATATCCGGCACTTTTGTACAAAGTAATTCGCTATTAAATAATAGTTCTGTAGTTTTAAATTACGACTTCTGTAGGAGGAGGGTAATACGGTTACTTTCAACTTATTGTATGGCTTCAAGACGCCTCTACGGATTAACGTATTACGGTATTACCGGCTCACGGTTATATTAAAACCTCAATTACTGTTTATACCTTACTCTTTTTCAAGTAGGTATATAATTTAATAATTATAACTTTTTTTTATAACAAAAAGACCTGACTTTGTGGAATTACATCTATTTGCCAAGTTTTATTGAAATCGGTTAACGGAAGGTGGGTGGGAATCCAATAAGCCGGATTCAACCCCCAATTTCCCAACCTTAGATGTATCTTAATTTTCTTCAAATTTTAACAGGATTGACTACCCCCTTTCTAACAAAACAAGAATCATCAAAATCGATTCGCGGATTGCGTAACATAGTCAAACAAAAGTATAGCGAAATGAGAACCTGGTTTTTGAAATCGGTTATAAAACAAGTCATGTTTACTCGTTTTATGATTTTAATGAATATTATGATGTTTTAATATATGATATTCCTTAATTTCTTTTATGTGAAATTCAGTTTCTAATCGATATCTAATTAGTGATTACAAATAAAATAAATGTGTTCTAAACATGTTTGGAAACTCAAACAAAATTGTTGCTGGCACTCGCCGGCTGCTGCTTTTTCATATACCAACGTAACCTAGGAGGTGCGCACATTACACATAAATTATCTGAATTGAAAACATACAAAATGATTTTTATATAAAACTATAACTGACTGGTTCAATATCGGGAAAGGTGTTAGACAGAGATATGTACCTTCGCCATGGCTGTTCAACCTATTCATGGACTTGTTTGAAAGTTTTGAAAGAGAGTATGTGTGGATTGATAATGAATGGTTTACTCGTCAAGTGCCTCCTATGCGCCGATGATCAGGTGATACCAGCGTCGTTGAATATTATGTATGGTATTTTAAAAAGGAAAGAAATACAAATTATCGTATAAGTAAAACGAAAGTAATGATTTTTGAAAGAGAGGAAGATAGGACGGTTTGCATGATATTGATTGAACGAGAGAAAGTGGAACAAGTGAAAGAGTTTGTGTATTTGGCTTCTATGTGATAGAAGATATGCAAGTGACATTGATTGGAGAGTGAACGCAGGGAATCGAGTGAACGGTGCCTTGCATGCCTTCATGGGCAGCCAGAAAGTGTTTAAAAAGGCAGACCTGGCCGTTCATGGGGGGGTGCGGGTTCCTACACTTATGTATGGCAGCGAATGTTGGGTTTGGCAGAAGAAGCACAAAAGCAGAATTAATGCAGTAGAAATGAGAGCTTTGAGAAGAATGACTGGAGTGACTCTGATGGATAAATTACGGAACAGTGTGATAAGAGAGCGTTGCGGCTTGGAAGAAGATGTTCTGACAAAGATAGAGAAAGGGATGTTTAGATGGTTCGGACGTGTAGAGAGAATGAATGAAAGAGATTGACGAAACAGATTTATAAGTTGGTATGGGCCGACCAAGGCGAACTTATCATGAGCAAATTGAGGCCATCCTAAAGAAGGGCCAGAGCGTCTACTCCCAAAAGTAAAATCCGATACACGTAGCTGCGTACGTCCTTCCATCGTCAAAATGACTACGTGTCACTGCCATAAAGCATTTGCTTAAAAAACTGTTATCGTGAAAAATGGCGGCGAGATTTTGAAAATACGAATCTTCAATTTCTAAAAATGTAGATAATATACATAATCCAACTAAGAAATATTAAAAAGATTGTGTAATAAAGTTGAATATGCACGCCATTGCTGACCAAATTTAAATGCTCCGAGAGTTCATGCAGAAGCATCAATATTTTGACGTAGTTGTCTGCTACAAGATCTGAAGGGAAATAAGTTAATCACCATATTATTTACGGGCTAGCAGGCTCCACCAAGACTAGCTGCAGCAAGTACTAGCAGAAGGTATGATTTTGGTGTTTGTGTCTTTGTTCTTATTTATAATTTCTAGAAAGTGACGCTCATCAATGACGCTGCTCAATCTATGTATTTGGGTATAGTCTTCGGCCTACCTTCTCTAAGCAATAAAAATGTGCTTTGGTGGTTTTCATTACGCATACGCACGAGCATGTATTAATAAGAAATTGTATTATTTTGAGTTAATGTTTGCTTTTATTACGTTTTCAATAAGGTAAAGCGGCACGACAGCGGAAGGGCGGAACTTGCTCCAGACAGCTGTACTTAACTTGATAGCAGCAGCAGTTGTAGCATTAGGTTGTTTTATAATTATGAAAATAAAAAAGTTCATTGTGTTCACTCGTTTATTCATTTTCAATCGTTACATCAAGGGCACATTTTATATTTTACATAGGTATGAGTCGTTAGTATATGATTGAATACACAACTAGTTAAAAATTCAAACAAAAGTTGCTCTACAATACTAGAAATTATTTCAGGCCATTCAATCTCTTGATGGCGTCACTCGCAATTTTGTACGTCTCAATTCCGTTATATATTGAACTCAGTATAATATGTTGAGTTGCCCATGTATAGAAAATACATGGGAATTTACGGTGTGTTACTTCCATCAACGCATTACATTATTACTGGGAAATCTTTGTTCATATACTGATTTATTAAATACTATTTATATAGATTAGAATACTATTTATTTTGTTGTTGCTGTGCTGCTGAAACTCGGTTTCTTGAGTTGGAACGTGCCTAACGCAATTTGTTTAAAATAATGAATTTTAAAATAAAGCTATTCCAATAGCAATAGATAGTTGACTATCTAATTTACCACAGTAAAGAAACTCTTGTACTCAGACAACATATGTCTCTAAAATATGATCTAAATATTCCAAAAGGGAGAAGAAAAGACGTTGTGGTACAAGAACCTGAAGCAAATACAACATTTGCACACAAACAATTCAACAAGCGATCGGCCCATTTTTATAATTCAATTAATACGGAATAACAAATATGCGCCAAAAGTTATAGACACTGCAAGAAACTTATCTCAAAATGGCTACAGTCCAAATCGTACGAGAAAACCGAAGATCTACTTCTACTTATCTATCTGATACACGCAAGCGCGCGACACACACTCACAGCAGCTGTAGAGCCCCTTGTGAAAGAGTTCGTCCAGAGAAGTACTGCTATTTCTGCCGCCAAGCAGTAATTGACTATTACTGCATTCCGGTTTTGAAGGATAAAAGTGCTGGTGAAATTGTAGGCACATGTGACTTGTCAACTTATGTCTCAGGGTGACAGGCGCAGTGGCAATTTCTTTCAGATCGTTGCATTATAAAGCTCTGAGTGGCACTGCACTGTTATGGATAGACGTGTAGCTTACCACCAGGCACACAACTTGATCGTCCCATCACTTGAAACACACACACACAGACACACGCGCGTGTACGTTTTAAGGTTCATAAATAGAAGTTAAAAATAAATTGTTTGTTTTGAGATTGTTTGGAAATGTCAAAATTAAAATAGAAATTAAACAGGAAAATTGTAAGTTAATATGCAAAATGTGCATTTATAGCTATGGAAGAGCGGTGCCTCCTAACACAGGCTTCATAAACCTAATAGGAGGTACCATCCACTGTTAATGTAAAGTTAATTGTATAACTCAAATAAAGTTTTTGTTATTTATTATTTTGTAAATATTTCTCTAACTACGTATTCTATTTGTTTCAGATAGAAAGTCTTTAACTCTTGAAAATGGATCACACTGTATTTCGTGTGAAAGGTAAGTGAGAATGAATTACCTCTATATATAAGTCATGTACAAATGAATTTATTCTTACTCGCGGGTTGTGTTCATTATTATGTTATAGTATAAATTATCAGAATGTTGATAATTATTGAACATTAATCCGAGAATGATTGAGTTATAGAGCCATAATACATTTTTTCAGTTCAGTAGCGAGTACCATAGACAATAGATTGCAGAACAATAAATACAGTAGAAGTGGTTAGTTAGCATCTGACGTATGTGCGGTTTTGAAAGACCTATCTGAGCTCAGTCAGCCATTTTCGCTTTGTATGGTATGGTTGCGTCATTCATTCGTGCAAATTCTCTAAAATTCTAGAATAATGCCGTATACCAAAAATATTATCCATAGTGGTATTTCTTATCATCGGAAAGGCTTATTTTAAAAAATTTTCTGTTTACCGAAATATTTTTTATGTTACAAGAAACGAAAGTTAAGCTTGTAACCCTGCAATATGGTCGCTTCTGTTTTGAAAAACTAAATTAATAACTCCAATTTGTCGTCGTTCAGCAATTAACCGCTAGATGGCAGCACATGATTGAAATTTCGATATAATATCAAAACTTCGTAACTACAATAATAGGTAATTGATGGTATTGAACTTCCAACGATATGCCAACATGATAAAGTTTAAATTATATTAACAATCCATAATTTGTTATTTCTTTTTAAATTTGAAACTACGACCAATCAACATCAAGATTTTGTAGTGTTTCAAATTAATAATGTGTGAGTTTTGGTGTCATCAGTTCTGCTAGTAATCGAGATCGAGAATCTTTTTTTTTCCTTCCGTGTAATGGAATTTTGGTTCAGAACTAAAACAGCTCCTTTGTGGTATGGTTTATGAAATTATAATAGATAAAGTACAGGAATATAAAAATATTTATCTCTCTTACTATGTTATATATATATTTAAAGACTTCCATTGCAATATAAATAACCATGAATAACCTTTATTTATTTCTATTTGATATTCCAAGCACATATCGAAAACCGATAGAGCTCATGATATTTCATAATAATAGTTACAAAGCTCTATGATTACGCAATTATATAGAAGTAATATATAGTCGTTTATTGTACAATGTCAAAAGCAGGAAATTTGTGTTTTGTATCTATGTTATTTTTTACACATTTATGGTCTGTTGCTGGGCTCAACGGGATGAATAAGTAGTGCACCTGGTGGTTAATAACACGCCTACCCACAACAGTTGCAGGGCGACACAGAGCTGTTCACTAACTAACACGCGGCTAAGTATCAAATGTCCGTTTTAAATAGAGCTCAAAATCCTCTGTCTATCGGTCACGTTAACTTAATTTAAAGTTAACGTGACCGATATTTTTTTAAATTTAGATTGTGGTTGTCCTGTCCACAACAGTTGCAGCACCACTCAGAGATTTAAATCGCAAAGATCTTAGGGACACTGCCACTGCGCCCGTCACCTTGAGTCATAATTTGACAAGTCCTATGTGCCTGCAATTTCACCAGCGCCCTTACCCTTCGAAACCGGAACACAGTAATGCTGACATTACTGCTTGGCAGCAGAAATAGGTAAGGTGGCAGTACTTCCCTGGACGACCTCTTTTACACGGATCTCTTCGGCCACGAGCACATAGACATATCCGCAGTTACCCTAACGATTCATAGCTAAATAGTGTTGAACTTTTGAAAATTGAAATATGAATAGTAAAGTTGAGGTTATACACTGATTGATGTGTGGTGTGAAAACGCGATTTCTCAAAACTTGTCACGATAGAAAAAAAACACAAACTTACCTTGAAATTTTACAAGAAAACCGCTATAGGTACCTTACACATACCAATTTTTTTTTTATATCAACTGAATTAAATAGAACACATATATTACACGATACAATTTTCAAATGGCCATGATTTCGTTTGTAAAAAAAATAAATTCTGAAATAAAGCCATTGCTCGTGTGCTCGTGTGCTCGAGTGCTACTCGACCCGCGCAATAGAACCGATACTGTACGGGAAATATATTAAATTTGATCTAAGGTAGTATCAAGTTTAAGAGTCGTATTCTAGAACTCTATTCAATGCTCAAGTCAGGATTGCACTGGCAACACAAGCACTGGAAATACGACCCTAATGACAGGGACTTGAGTATGATATCAAGTGCTTTAAAACATACTCAAATCCTAACTTGAGCATTGAGTAGAGTTCTAGAATACGACCCTTAGAGTCGATCGCAAAGATTTGAAGGGTACTTACTGCCACTGCACCCGTCACCTTCAAATATGAAGTTGATAAGTCCCATGTGCCTGTACTGTTATGGCAAATACGCTCTATTTATTCAGCAGCAGCAGCAGAACCTAAATGTTGTTGCCTTGTAAATAGAATTTAGATTCGCTGTTAATGTATATGAAAGAGTGGTAATAGGACGGTCGCCGCGCGGCGCTTACACTTCCAAACTGGGAACGCAGTAATGCTCACATTACTGCTTGGTGGCAGAAATAGGTATAGGTAATGTTTTTTCATCACACTTGCTCGTAAACAGTGTCATGACATGCAGGCAAAGTCGACCGTAGTGTCCTAAATTATGTCCACGGGCTTTTTCATTATATATGGATTTTTTACGTCAAGATTAGCAAAAAGTTTTTATGCTCGAAAGATCTGAACGTATATTTGGCATAAACTTGAGGCATAAAAAAAGTAAACATTTGCAATTTAATCATAATTTACTAAATTTATTTTGTGAATTCACAAATTGAAATTCAAATAAATAAATTTAAATTGGAAATTATTTTAATTTTACTAACCGACTTCAAAAAACAGAGGATGTTCTCAATTCGATGTTTTTTGTATGTTACGCGATAGTAGTAGCGGTAGAAGTCCTTGCGAAAGAGTTCGTCCTGGGAAGTACTGCCACCTTGCCTATTTCTACCGAAAAGCAGTAATGTGAGCATTACTGCGTTCCGGTTTTGGAGGGTAAGGGTGCTGGTGAACTCACAGGCACATGAGACTTTTCATCTTATGTCTCAGGGCGATGGGCGCAGAGGCGTGCACCTCAGATCTTAATTTCGCGATTTAAAGCTCTGAGTGGCACTGCAATTGTCATGGACAGGCGTGTCGCTTACGATCAGGCGCACGACTTGTCCGTCCCATCACTTAGCATAAAAAAAACCGCATTTGTGAACTGATTTTGATGATTCTTTTTTTTGTTGGAAAGAGGGTACCTCAGCATTGGTCATATTTAAATTTGAAGAAAATATTCGACTGCTAAGGGTGGCAAATTAGGGGATATCAGGTTTCGTGCACTTTCAAATCAAATCAAATCATCAAATAATTTATTTCTTTGTGATACACAGGTTATAAAGTTGTTACAAGAATGAATTTTGAATCACTGTAATCCGCCTTATGGCATACAAAGTTTTCTTACTTTTAGTAACTTTCCGGTAACCGATGTCAATAAAACTTGGCCAAATTCGTAAATGTTGTGTTGTGAAGCGACATTTATGCATACAAGAAATAAATTATCGTTGTATTATCTATTTCATCGCAAATGTGATGAAAAACATTATATGTGGTACGGGCGGTAAAAATTACAAGTTCAGTCATTAAAGCCCTCGGCCTTGGGCTTCAGGGTTCTAACAAACCCTCGTTAGTAATTTCTTATCTGCCGGCCTTAATACAGAATCTACTATTATATTATAGTTGTTTATGTAGTAGTAGATGACAAATAGTATAGTAAGTAATTAAATATAAAATTTTGCAATTTTCGTCCATTATAGCAAAGCTCAAGTTAACTGGTCGATTTGAAGTGAAACAATTGACGACACCCGTCAATTCGGGCTGGCCAATCGGAGCGCAGTTGTCACAGTAATAATATGGCGAAATAGTTTTCAAACAAATCAAATGACATTTCGTCTCTATTTCTGGTTATATATTCGATGGCAGTGACTCTCAGGGTCGTATTCCAAAACTCTACTCAATGCTCAAGTCAGGATTTGAGTATGGTTTAAAGCATTCGAAATCATACTCAAGTCCCTGCCATTAGGGTCGTATTTCCAGTGCTTGTGTTGCCAGTGCAATCTTGACTTGAGCATTGAATAGAGTTCTAGAATACGACCCTCAGATCTTTGGAAATTAGACGGGAGTGTCGCTTACCGCTGGGCGTACGACCTGTTCGTTCCGTCACAAAATTATTTCTGTAAAAATAAAGTAACTGATCTTGACAGTCGTCTTCATAAAGTCTCAAATTCATTTATCCCTTATAGGGATAATAAGATTCCGATTGGTATTCAAAAGTTGCCATTTACGACGTTTTAAACTATAGTGAAACAAAAACTTTATACTAAAGGTTATTATATATACGGCTTCTGCGTACTTGGATGACAAAACTCTGTTGTAGTGACCCGTTTAGTCCGGATCTATGATGTTTGAATTAAACATTATTGTGATGTTAAATGTATTCAAATGTATATTTACAAGCAACCCCTAGAGTTTTTGCTCATTCTTCTCAGCGGAATCTGCCTTACGAATGAGCACTAGAGTTTAATCTGTATGACGATTTCAAGTGTAATTTGTTTATTAAATAAAAATCATTTGACTTTGACTATGACGTCACTTAGTATTACAATAAAAATAGAATGTAACGAAGATCGAACCTACATCCCTAAATACAGCGCCCTCCTCACTGTACTATCACAGTAATATATTGAACAAATAAAGCGGATTTCCATAATGTGTTGTCTCTCCGATATTGAGTCGTTCATCGCTTCGTTTTATTACGGATTCGCAGATATATATTGACTTGATTATCGACTTTACGATTTGTTACATTGAACGGGTTGCGTAGCGAGTTAGGTATACGACTTGGTTGTATGGTATCACAATCAGAAGCCATAGTCAAAGCCAAATAATCTTTATTTCATAGATAAGCTAATGACATTTGAAATCGTCATATTGATTAAACTCTACTGGTCAATCTTACGGCAGATTCCACTGAGAAGAATGAGCAAGAAACTGTAGGGTTGCTCTTTGTAAGTATATTTAATAGCAGTAGAGCTCCTTGAAAGCTCGAAAGAATTCGTCCAGGGAAGTACTGCCACCTTACCTATTTCTGCCGCCAAGCCGTAATGTCAGCATTACTGTGTTCTGGTTTTGAAGGGTAAGGGTGCTGGTGAAATTACAGGTACATGGGACTTGTCAACTTACGTCTCAGGGTAAAGGGGCGCAGTGGCAGTGGCAGTTTGAAGCTTCATTCGCCTCATGCATCTTGTAATTTGGTCGAGTATTACTTATTTGACAGTTCTTGTTTCGGACGGATGTCGGAAAAAGAACGGAAGTAGGACTCCCGGATCCCAACCATGCATTTTCATCATACAAGTACGCAGAAGTTGTTTAAATAACTTTTATCTACACACATATCATAAACCCTCTATGATGTGTTCAAAAACCGCAAATTACAATCAGAAATTGTTTTGTTAGAACAAATTTCTTATGTAAATGTTATTATTGCTTCATAAATAACATCAAATTCGATTTTATTATTACATTCAAATTTCGAAAATCTCTGAAAAACAAAACAATTTTGATTCGACCTCAATTCTAATATCAGTCGAGATGAAGTTTTATTCAAAGTTAAATGTCAATAGCAAAACAATTATAACAAATTTCACACGTTACTTGATATCGAACGATATGATAGTTGGTGCTGACTCTAATTTGTCTATGAATTAAATAAATACTACAAAAGAAATAATTGGTAGGTTTTTGAAGTTTTGACAAAGATTATTTTTATTTTAAGTATATTATGAAGAAAATGTGAAGAAAGAAATAGTGATGAAGAAAGTTAGAACTATAGTCCTTATTTTAAAACAAACTACAAAAGACTTTATTCTGAAAATTCAACTATTAACGAATTCAAAGTTTTAAAAATAATGTGATTTAAGTGAAAACATAAAATTATTGACTCCCACCGTTTATAAGACTACCTTATATACCCGAACAAGAAAACTAAGTTATTTAAGAGAAAGCGAAAACTTAATGTGTACTAGGCTCAAAGGACTTGTATCCAAGCCAAAATTTAATAAAAAAATAAATAATAAAAACTACGGTTGTGTGACATGCACAACCAAAGTTTTTATTTGTCACCATTTCGCCAGTCGTAACATGCGGTTTCTGAACACATCGTAGAGAGCTTATAATATGTGTATAGATAAAGCTGTGTATGTAACTGTACATAATTAACCTCGTATAAATGGCATATTTTCAATATCAACCAGAATCTTATTATTGAAGATACGAAGCCCCTTAAATTACTTAGTGACTTTTTGAAGACGGCTGTTGAAAACAGCTGGCTTATTTTTATTCCTCGTATTGTTATGTTTATGAACACAAAGGGCACTGCCAATGCGCCCGTCATCCCGAGACATAAGTTGACAAGTCCCATGTGCCTGTAATTTAATTTTTAATAAGAAATAAGTAAGGTGGCAGCACTTCTCCGGACGAACCCTTTCATAAGGAGCTCTACTGCTACTAATTAAGAATTTAAGTTTGTATAGAATAAATAATAAATACCGCATACACTCATAGCCCCCACTAGGGAAACTCTGAAACGTTGGTGTCATGGGTACGCATAGACAACCACAAATTACACCCAAACTCACGAGAGAAATAAATGTAGGCCATACAAACATTTCTCCTGGCCCGGGCATCGAATCCGGGATCTTTGCTTCGCTGACCATTATGGTAATCGTTCGGTCATGGAGGCAGTTAATATCGGTGGCATTACCTCAAACCGTATAACTAAGAAGGTTGATAAGACCATGGGAAGGTTGGTTAGGTTTGTACATCAATGTTTGAAAATGGGAAATACGAGTATCATAATTACAATAAAGTACATACAACTCTTACTAGAAACATTCATGTGTTTTTTTTTTCAACCAACTTCAAATAAAGACGGAACACTGTTTCCCAATGCAATTTGTTTCTTTGCTCCTACAGTATCGAGTAATCGACTTTCAAGTCTTCTTTGTCACTTTGTTACACACAGGCCTTTAATGGAATTCGATAAATATACAGGGTGCCTAGTACATAGCTTTGCCTCAGAGAAATGGGAATGCAGAAGGCACGGTCCGCAACCCAAGATGTATTTGAAAGAGATGATAAAAGAGGAAATGGAAGGCTATAACAATCTATAAAATAAAATAAAAAGGTACAATTGGACGTAGTAAAGCAAAAAGGATGCAATCCACAAAATTATCAAAAAATAAGTAATATGTACATATTACTAATTTTTTCGGTTACAAACGGTTCCTAAAGTCTAACCTCTAAGATTAGCAAAAAAATCCAACATATAAACATAAATAAATATCTCTAGAGCTACACGACATTATAAGTTTGAAAATAAAACAAAAATGAGAAACATTATTAAACTTCAAACTGCCATATCTCGAAAGTGTCTGGATGTGCATTGGTTTATAAAACACTCCCTGTAAAACTAAATAGCTCAATACACAATACTCACCCCAAAATTAATATTAATATTATACACACCTGTCCATAACGGTTGTAGTGCCACGCAGTCACCAGCAAAACGATTCAAAACCGAAACTTAGTACTGCTCACATTATTGCTTGGTGGCAGTACTTCCCTGGATGAACTCTTCCATTCATTATATTATAAGAAATGCAATGCAAAGGTTTAGAGTCGTATGGGTCTTTGCGTTCCCGATGGCTATGTGGAGCGCCGGCATCGGCCTCAGTTGTTGACGATTCCTCGTGGGAGAACCAACCTATTTTACAGGGCACCGCGATGACGACTTTAAAAAAAAAGATTAATAAATTGTATTAAGATGGAATCTAATAGCAGTTGTGTAATGTAATATGGTATAATATAATTTTAGTAAACAATATAATTTTGAATATAATAGGCTTAGAATAATAACGCATAGAAACCTAGTCCGCACACGCTAAGTGAGGCAAATCGAAGCGCTCCCAAAGGGCCTACACGAGCGGGCGAGCCTTCAGTGCTCAAGGTCAACTTGCACCGCGAACAGCTAAAGAATTTTATCTAAAAATGACGAAATGTGCGGTCAATGAGTGTAAAAATACGTCAGACAAACATAAAATAGATACTAGCATCACATTCCACAAGGAAGTAACGCGTTTCAACTTGTATTTTTATATAAATATTCACTAAAATCGAAAATTAACCTACTACTAAAACTAGCCTACATGAATTTGATTTTTGCCTCACTTGTGACAGTTCGTTTGATATGAAACTATCATTTTATGCGTTATTACTCTAAGATAATAGGTATATTAATGTACTTATACTATACATTTTCTAGGGTGATCCCTGTGACACTTCAATTGATTTTTTTTAAATTTATTAAGGCTTTGGTAAAGCCATCAACCTAAACATGAAGTTTAATTATGTTTCTGTAAATATGGCCGCCACAAAGAGGATAGGCAATTTGAGGCGGCGTGCTTGGATTGACTCGGGATTCCTTAAAACGGGCCGATACGGGTATTTTGGTTCGAGATTCGTATAATTTCGCGTTAATCTTTGATTAAGGCACAATAGCACTATCCTATTCCACTTTAAACTAGATTTGACAAAATAATTGAAAGTCAAAATAAAAACGACACTTTTCCCTCCAAAAGGTCCAGGCGAATCTCCACACTTCATTTGACGTTTTCATAGGGATGAGGTAAAGTCGATAGATTTTTGAAGCAAAGGTTCTCTCTTAGACAGTCTTGTATAATATTACGGATTTAAAAAACATAACAATTAAGTTTTTAAAATAATGAACTTCCATGAATTGTGTTTAAATAGTATTTATTTTATTTCTGATATCCGAACCGATATTTCTGTGGAGTAGGTACTGGAGAAATAAATTAAATAATGGAGTGTCTCGCCTCTTGAAAACTTTGTATAGATGTATGAAGTGTTTTGTATTGCACTGAAGGCATAAAACACTAACTAAATTAAAATGCCATTACATTTGATATTTCAATAAATATACTCAAACTGTCTCAAAATGCAGATTAAAAATATTAAAATCAGATCACTAACTACATAATAGGTTAAACACATGTACGCACTATATATTTATTCATTAAATGATCGGAAACTTTTTATCGATATACCTCATCTCTAGCAAATACAGTCTAATGAAGTAACCTTTGTACGTTGTCGTTAAAATAAACTTATTTTTGAAAAAAATATTGTTTCTCTGCTCATTTCTCACTGATTTGGTGTTACTTTTACTTTAATTTTATGTATTTAATTTTATACACTTAAAAGCTAGAATTATAAAAATAGTACAGAAAATACGTAAATTAGTGGACGTCGTTACAAGATTATATTATGTAGAATTTTGTGAAGTGTCACAGGGATCATCCTAGAAAATTTCCAGTATAATAATGTTGAACAAGTGATAATTTTGGCTACAATATTGAATTAGGTTAGTCCTATAATTATAGTTGCTAGCTTAATGTAAAATAAATAAATAAGTTATATTTTTCTATCTAGCCAAAGAGATGGTCGACTACGTAGCGGACTATCTCGAAAACATTCGTGACCGACGAGTTTACCCGGGAGTGGAACCCGGATTCCTGCACAAGCTGCTACCCTCCAACGTTCCCGAGCAGGGAGAGAAATGGGACGATATTATCAAAGATTTTGATGAGAAAATTATGCCGGGGGTAAGTAAACTTTTTAATTTAGTTCTTTACGAAAAATATTTTCACACACGCGTGTTTTTATTTTGGTTTTGATTGCCATTGCAAATTTAAAGATTTTTGTAATATACAAAGCAGTAATGCTCAAATTACTGCGTTCCGGTTTTAAAGAGTGCTGATGAAATTACAGGCAAATGAGACTTGTCAACTTACCTCTCCGGGTGACGAGCGTAGTGGCAGTGCCCCTCAGATCTTTGCGATTTAAAGCTCTGAGTGGCACTGCAACGTCCGGTCACTTGGTATTAAAACAAACTTAAAAACAATGATCTGGTAATCGCTACCTCGCAAATCTTGGTTGTCGAAGTTTTTCTTTTTCTAATTCCCATATTTCCACTCGCAGTTGGTCCATTGGCAGAGTCCTCGCATGCACGCGTACTTCCCCGCCCTCACTTCATACCCCTCTATCATGGGTGAGCTCCTCTCTGCGTCACTGAATGTGCTAACTTTTACCTGGGTAAGTTTTTGATGTTAATACCTTATTTTGCACCCGTGGTGTAATATGGCATAATATGCAAAATGACAAAATTTGAGGAGAGAGGTTTAAAGATCCTAGGAATGAAATTAGTGGATAATCTCGCTGGATGCCCGTCTACGCGCCAGCCCCAACCGTATCCTGATCGTGTTTGCGAGCCGCTGGGATAGCCCAAAGTTGGCCCGGTGGACGTCATTGCACGTTACAATATGAATATTTTAATGTTAATGTTTTTGATTTCATATTTTTATTTTTTCATCCGAATTTTCATTGTATGCTATTATGCACTTTTATTATACACTTAGTTCCTTAAGATTTTAATGTTGTTTTAGTAACATTTTTGTGTGAACCACTGTCAGAAGCCTGAAACAAAGTTATTTTATTTTTCTATTTTATAATTTTTTATGCTTATATAGGAGAAAAATAAATGATATTATTAAAGCGTCATCTCTAGTCAGCTGCTGGTACCTGTAAAGGTACCGGCTGAGTAAAGGAATAGATTTCTCACTGATGGCGTTAGGGCAAAAAGTCGTTAAAAATCAAAAACAAATATTAAGCAACAAATCGACTCATCCGTAGAACAAAGATCTATGTGCAAGACTATTTGTTCTCAGGACATCGTACATTTCGTTTGTTCTTCTTCGCTGTGGATGACAAATCGACCGTTATTCGATTTTATATTTCCGAAACGAAATAACAATAAATTCTCAAAACACCTTTACATAGTTTGAATAACGAAATTATTCTCGTAACTTGCTTATTTTTTTTCGCTACATAATCACATCGGACTCTTTTCTTCGAATGAGCCGAAATACTTAGTTTTGAGAGCATCTAGCACGGTTTGTTGAAACGTACCGGTTCCAACCCAGACGGATCCAAAGAATTTTTCTTAGTCTTCGTCTTTGTATAAATAAGAAACTTTGTATAATAAAGAGAGTGTTAATTAATTTAAAAAACGTAGAGTTGTAAATTAATTTTGAATTAATTAGTGTACGAGTACATAATTCCAAGTTGCAATTATATCTTCCAATGGGTGAGTTCTGGAGACCTGAAATACAGTCTTCACGTCTAGTTTAGGCACCAGCATTGAGAATATAACCATAAATAGAAACGAAATAAGGGCCATCCCTCCCTGGCAAACATCACAAATTAGAAAACTGAAATAGTGCAACCAACAACTGACCTGTGTATACGTCTCCGTATATTCCAAAAACGTTCTGTATTTATTGTAATAAAGATAATATCTCTAACTATGGGGGTTGTTCCGTTCGGTGGTGTGGAAAAAACAGCAAAGCATCTAATTACCAAACAAACGGAACCAAATTTCATCGGTAATTAAATATGTAATTTTTCGATTCTCGTCCATTATAGCAACGCTCAAGTTAAACTGGTCGATTTGAAGTGAAACAATTGATGACACCCGTCAATTGTTTCGAATTCGGGCTGGCCAATCGGAGCGCAGTTGTCATCGTTATAATTTAACAGAATAATTTTAAAACAAATTAAATGACATTTCATCTCTCTGGTTATACACTCGGTGGGCACCAGTCTCCCATAGTATAATAAAAAAATAAATAAAAAAATGCATATGACAAAAGTACTTTCAATGTGTGATCATTTACACGGATATGTTTGTTCCTTCCTGCTAAGAATGTACAAAATTCTATTAAATGATTGATAAACCACACAAGTGTCACAAATTCCTTTCTAGATTAAGCAACTTCTTCAAATGTATAGTTAGAACACATAACAATAAAGTTACAAGCATTCGAAATTGAAGTATTTTTCTCAAAACACGATTTTATAACTTCTTATCCAAAACAAACTAAATAACTGCTGCCACCCGTCAATACCTCCAAAGGTCATTTTTGCAAACAGCCATAATTTTATTTACTAATATTATGCTCCCCGAATTTTGTGAAAAAAAAAATAAAAACAGAGAAGAAATGTCCAAAAATGAAGTTGGTGTAGAGTTCATTGGAGATACGTAGGTGGCTACAATCACCACACAGCATTAGGTTCCCACAGGAACACATTTGTCATTCGTTTTAGAAAAAATGACATTCAAACAGAAATTGTATATTTCTACGTGGAATGAGATATAATTTTAAATATTACAAATTTGTAAAATAGAATTCTAAAATAGAAGGTCTAAATTCCTCAGTCCATGTGTTTTTCTCATCTAGGCATCATCGCCCGCGGGAACCGAACTGGAGACCATCGCGATGAACTGGCTCGGCAAGCTACTGGGCTTACCAGATTGTTTCCTTAATGAAAAAGATGACAGCACTGGCGGAGGCGTAATACAGGTATTGTCAAACCCAAGTTATGTCCTCATTCTTCCAATCTTTAATAACAACACTAATTTAATTAAATTAATTGTTTACATCACAACATGGAACGTACAATTTTTAATCGAATTAATTACGAAGCTTTTACGTCATTACTAGTTACATTATGATCGTAGTAAAGGTAATACATGCTGTTCGTATTATTGCGCACCCTTGGTGTACCTAATAAGGCCAGATCAGCATAAAAGCTGCCCCACACTTAGGGCAGCTTTGAACTCGCCTGGGGCACCTTTGAATTCACCAGTTTAAATGAAAATTACTTATTACAATATATTTTTATAAATACGGTATCAAAAATCTTTTACAACATACATAGTTCTTCAATCTGTTTAGTTAAATCTATAATCACAGGACTATTAAAAAAAAGCTAATCTGAACCTCTAAAGGTGTTCAAAGCTGCCTGCCCCTTTTGTTTTGTTCATATCAGCCTCAATGGGCAGGACTCTACAAAATAACAAATATTTTTTATGCGTAACATACTCAATGATTGCAAGCTATAGGTATTATAATATTTTAGCAATAAAACAATCCATAGCAAAAGTAACTCTCCATTATCTTTTTTTTTCCAGTAATGTCCTTACAACTATTTTTGAGAATGTTTACTTTTCGACGCTGAAACTAAACACAATCTCTCATTCGGTTTTTGGCGCACGCACACACGCACATAATTATAATAATCATAATTCCTACTACATTTTTCCTCCTTCTCCCCTATATTTGTCTTTCGTCATTCATTAATAATTCCGCGTTGTCAGTTGGTCGGTTTTAATTTTACAGTGACTTTGTTAAAATGCTTTTCTTCTATGAACTTTTTCATTTTTACATTAATTTAAACTTTCACTTTTAATCGTGTACATTTATTACATATTTTTTTTATCTTGACGTTTTTGAACGTTGCAATGTGTTCGAAATTTTTCACTTTTGTTTTTGCGTCATCTATATGCTTTTTCACGCAAGTTTATTTATTTATTTTATTCCTGAGGATACAAACAGCTTGTATCACAATGTAATAGAAACTATAATAGCTAATTATAAGCAAAAACAGTCCCCTACTGATAAAAATACAATAGCAAAATACTACATTGACAACAATAAACAACGAAATGACATTGTGTACACACACATGACACATTATAGAAGCAAGATAACAAAGCTAGCTAATTCGCTTTAGTAATAAAAAAATAATATTGTAATAATATTAGATAATATACTTTCTTAACGTACGCAAAGCTTGTGTTAAACAAATCAAAATTGCAAAGAGCAAAAACTTTGTTAAAGTTATTGCTCGCACGCAATGTAAACGAATTATTCCGTTTGTAATAATTCGTTCCGACAGGTGAATGAATTAATGACTTGTTACGTAAATGCTTAGCTGGGACCCTTAAGTGAGTCTCAGACAGCTCGGAGCAGTCAACGATATTGGTGGTAATTTTAACGAGATAGTTTATGTCTGCAATAAGGATAAGATAAGGAATGAGTACATCAGGGGAAATTTGAAAGTGACGCCAGTGACGGAAAAGATGAGAAGTAATATTTTAGCGTGGTATGGACATGTCATACGGAGGGAAGAATGTCATGTCATGTCATGTGCTAGTTGTGAATGTGGAGGGATATAAGGGGAAAGGAAGGCCAAAGAAAAGATGGATTGTGTGAAAGATGACATGGATACGAAAGGTATGAGTATAAAAATGACGGCTGATAGGGGAAAGTGGAAGAAAAATACATGTCGTGCTGACCCCACCTAGCGTGGGATAAGGACAGGAAGAAGAAGTTTATGTCTGCAATTTCACGTCGCAATTCAAGGGAAAGTACGAGTATATGGTGTCTTTTGCAGATATCTAAAAAGTTAGAAGAGCGGTCTTCTTCTTCAAGTGCATCTCCATTATAAAGGTCGGCAATCAGTTTTCTATTTGTCCAGAGCTAGCCTGAACAGTTGTTCCACGGTCCATTCCCTGGTGTTACGAAGCCATAGCCATTTACCGTCTTCTTCTTCTTTTCGTCTTACTTTGCCTATCATTATAGAGTGCAATAGGTGATATCTGTCATATCGCAGTACATGACCCAAATAAGCAACCTTCCGCTGCTTGCCTGTGCGTACCAACTCTACCTTCTTCGCCATACGTTTAAGGATCTCGACATTCGTGACTTTGTCCGTCCAACTGATGCGGAGCATTCTACGATATTCGAACGTTTTAAGTTTCTTCCTGAGGTCTTGAAGAGCAGGAAGGCTGACTAATTTTAAAACACAAGTAACGAATAAATTTTTGTTGAATTCTTTCAATACGCGGAATATAGATGTTTTAATGACAACTGGTGTGTAAACGAAAGAGTGAAGGGGGTGTGATGTACAGACATACGGACGTGCAGATGAAGATGAACATACCTGGTTTGGCTACATAAAACCGTTATGTTCTTTGTTACATCCCCCAGACTACAGCAAGTGAAGCAACCCTTGTCAGCTTACTGGCTGCCCGAACGCGTGCTCTGATGGAGCTGTCCAAGCTGAACCCTGACCATTCTTCTTCGGAACTCTTGGGGCATCTAGTTGCTTATTGCTCCGATCAAGCGCATTCTTCTGTTGAGAAGGCGGGACTTATTGGTAAGTTGTTTTAAAGAAAAAAATACTCTCGAAGCACGAGATCCGCAGTTTCGGCCATTTTCCGATTTTTAATGGATGACCTACAGACTTGAGTTTCGATCGTGGCTAGAACTAAGAGCGGATATACATATATATTTTAACAGCGATGCAAACGCGATGCAATACAAGGTATACACCTTTACACACTCTCGTGACTTTTAAATTAATTGATTTATTTAAAATATTTATTAATTACAGTTTTAATTTACAATTAACAAAACAATGTGCATAAATCTATATAGATTTTTCGTACATAATTATAAGTGACTGTATCGATGCAATCGTGCGTTTGACTATGGAAACCAAGTCTAAGGGTTACACACAGTAACTTTTAGCAGCGATACAACTGCTACAGTCGCTTATTAAATAATAGTGTACGAAAAATCTTTTTTCCATCCTCTAAGATATAACCACTCTAAGAATGACAACGCGATTTGACAGTTTCGAACGATGTGTTTGACAGTTTCGAATGGATCCATCTTTTCGTTGACGGACTTAGTAGTCATAGTGGGAAAACGGCCTTAACTAATAGGGATTGCGTGCTCCGCCCTGGTTCAAATATTTGATTTCGAAAGTTGTTTAATGAAAGAGTTAAGTGCAGTTAACCGTTACTGCAAGTTCAAATTAACTGCCTTCGTGGCCGAACGGTCACCATGCTATTCTGCCACGGTGTGGTGCCAGGTTCGATTCCCGGGCTGAGAGAAGTATTTGTATGTCATTTATTTATCTCGTAAGGTTTGGTGTAATTTGTGGTTATCTATGTGTGTGTCTATGGCAACCGCGACATAGTAAGCGGTGCTATGAGTGTGCACTTTAAAAAGAATTATAATTTAGACTATCAGCGCAAAAGCGGTGTAGGTGTAACCAAAATTTTTTTACAATATTACTCTAAATAATGCTAAAGTACATACATAGGCCACACTATAAGTTTCCGGAACTGGCCACTTACATAAATAATATTTAAAAAGTAATTACAACATTTAAAATGGAACTCTTCGGCTGTAGAATACAGTTTGTTTCATCTAACTGTCACTTGTTTTTACGCTGTGGCGTCATTTTGGAAATTGATTGTCTACATCACCATGGATTTACCATAGATGATAGAATTTAACTCGTGAAAATTTTCGGAGTATGATTGTCTACGACTTAAAGTGTAATGTTTTTTTTATAATATCAAGTGACGGGACGAACAAGTCGTGCGCCTGATCGTAAGCTACAAGCCTATCCATAACAGATGCAGTGTCACTCAGAGCTTTAAATCGCAAAAATCTGAGGAACACTGCCACTGCGCTCGTCACCCTGAGACGTAAGTTGACAAGTCCCATGTGCCTGTCATTTCACCAGCACCCTTACCCTTCAAAACCGGAACACAGTAATTCTGTGAACAAAGTATTTCCGCCGCCAAGCAGCAATGCCAGCACATTGCTGCTTGGCGGCAGAAATAGGTAAGGTGGCAGTACTACTCTGGAGGAACTCTTTCACAAGGAGATCTACTGCTACTAAATGTAACAGCTCAGCGCTGCTTCGCTCGGCTTCAAACTGCTTTTGGCGATGAAGCACCATGCAAGACGACTATTTACAGCAGGTTTGCAGAATTCAAACGCGGTCGGTCCACTGCTGTGAACAACAAAAATATCGATGTTGTGCGCCGTATGATCAAAACAGACAGTCATGTGATATACTCTGAGATTCGGGTACCTTTAGGCATAGGCATGAGCCAAATATAATCAATACTACACAAACATTAGGGTGTGAAAAAGCTGTGCTCTCGGTGGATCCCACACAATTTGACTGAGGCTCAAAAAACGGGTCGCGTCACTTGGTGCAATGCCATGCTTACCATATTCAACGAAGGGGCGTCAAATTTGGTGTGGAATATAGAAACAGGTGAAGAAACATGGAGTTATAGTTACGATCCCAAAACAAAGCAGCAAGCGAGCGTATGGGTCTTTCGAGATGAGCCGAAACCAAC
This sequence comes from Hyposmocoma kahamanoa, assembly GCF_003589595.1. Taxonomy (NCBI): domain Eukaryota; kingdom Metazoa; phylum Arthropoda; class Insecta; order Lepidoptera; family Cosmopterigidae; genus Hyposmocoma; species Hyposmocoma kahamanoa. The sequence continues at coordinate 6,488,381 of NW_020653732.1, read as the reverse complement.
CAAAGTGGCGCGCGTGTAAAGTGCCTCTAAGCGGATGATTGCTTCTTTTAATAATAAAACTGGACACGTGGCTACTATTGCTTTGGAGAATCGTTGTACCGTGAGTTAGTGACTGGTACACGACCATTTGTTTGCCGGAAGTTATTGACAAACTTCGTAAAAATAACCGTAAACGCCGTGTCATCTTGCACCACGATAATGCCAGTTCTCACACGACCAGACAGGCAAATGAATTTTTTAAGGTGAACAACGTTGACCATACGAGCCATCCCGCGTACAGTCCCGACCTGGCTGGCACCTTGTGACTTTTATTTATTCCCAAAAATTAAGAACCAGTTCCGCGGTCAATGATTTTCATCACCTGAAGAGGCTGTCGAAGAGTATGAAAAATATGTTTCAGAGATTGTCACGGAGGAGTGGCATAAATGTTTTCAAAATTGGTTCATTCGTATGAAAAAGTGCATTATCGCTAACGGAGAATATTTTGAGAAACAATAAATTAATATCTGACCATTTATAGTATGTTTTTCTTATTCATTCCGGAAACTTATAATGCGCCCCTTGTAATTATTTTATATTTGGATGTCATTTTCATGTATAAAAAAATTTTATGATTACAATAATTAACAAATTTGACATAATATTAAATTTATTGAATGTCGCGACGTTACTACCATGATATTCAACTACATTTTGGGAAATTACTCCATTAGGTTGTTATAATTATCAATACTGTGATTAAAGACTGAGAAAAATTCCATCGTCCGGCTGGATTCGAACCAGCGTCTTTAGCATACCGTGCTTGACGCTATCTCAACTACGGTATGGAACGAACCAGCAGACATTACGAATTTTTAGTGCGCTTGTTGCTAGTCTTTGTTTCTGGTTTTTAATGGCTTTTCTGCCGTAGCGACATTTGTGAAAAATCTGTGAACGTTTTTTTCACTTTTTGACCAATTTCTGCTGACCCAAGAAAAAATTGTCAATATTATTTATTTTTATGGACAACTTACGCTGGACCATATAATTGACTATGTCAAATTTGTTTTCACAAAATAAAGACCTAATGGTTCCTAAAACAGTTTCTCTGTATCGTATTTAGGTTTCCCCAAATTGTTCCATTTAAAAAAAATTACACTGTAATGCCACCAGAAATATTAGTCATCTCGCCTTGACGGTAGATGGCGCTGGGATTAAAATAGAACTTTATGGAACGCCCTATCGAAATTCTCTCGAAATTACTTTATAAGCTGTTAAAGAAATTTGCTTTGTTTCGAATCATAGGGCCTATGAGTGGCACTCCAATACTTCCACCAGGTGGGATACTTTAAAGCTCATAGAAACGTCGTTCCTGATCGCCGGCTGCCGCTTCCACTGAGTGGGACGGTTAGCGAGAGACTACATTTGGAGATTCCAAGAATTTTTTTTCATCCTCTCTCGCTTCGTACACATATTATAACACTGTATATTGAAATCAATATTCTTTCCTGACAGGCTTAGTTCGTATGCGGTACATAGAGTCGGATGAGATGCAAAGCATGCGAGGGGACAAGCTGGAAGAGGCGATTCTAGGCGATAAAGCTAAGGGTCTGGTGCCTTTCTGGGTAAGTAAACAATCTCCTTGAATCAACATCTCTGAACCTTTTGTCGATATGATACTATCTTTTGAAATAATTGAAAAATATCTTCCGTCACGTTTCGTCACTATTAACAGCAGTAAAGTTCCTTGTGAAAGAGCTCGTCCAGGAAAGTACTGCCACCTTACCTGTTTTAAGGGGGCTGGTGAAATTACAGGCACATGGGCCTTTGTCAACTTTGTCTCAGGGTGACAGGCGCAGTGGCAGTGTACCTCATACTTTTGCGATTTAAAGCTCTGAGTGGCTCTGCAACTGTTATGGACAGGCGTGTCGCTTACCATCAGACGCACGACTTGTTCGTCCCGTCACTTGATGTTATAAATAAAAATAAAAAAAACTTCTTGAGCATAAAATCGCACATGCTGTATACTTCGATCTAGAATCCTAGAGATTTTTTGTAAACATAGGGGTTACTACACCAAAAAATACCTTCCTAATAGAAGTTTACAATTTGTTTAAAAACATAGGATCTAGGAGTATGATCTAGTTTGAGCTCCTGTTTCCCAACCTTTTACTTGTGATTGTAACACGATCACAACATATAGGGAGAAAATAAACGATTTATTATTATTATACAAATTAGACTATGTTGATAAACGTCTGCTCTCCATGTATCTATTTGAGGTGATATGAGATGTGACAAACGTTGTGATGATGTGACCTCCTTCCATTGTCATCTTACCGTTTTATCACCTTTTCTCTGATTCCTGGCCACTTGTTTTCAAATTTTGAATCGTTCTTTAATTCCTTTGCCCCGTTATCCTCACTTTGTCTCTGTCCCGTCGTCACTGTGTGCTATTGAGCACACAGCTGCGCTGTAGCGAGCAGTGCTGCTCGTCTAATTTTGAGCCTTTTACCAGTTCCCAATCTAAATCATGTGCCAATTTTAATACCAATCTAACCTAGTATTATTGTGTAAAGCTCTATCCACACATGTCCGTGTCCGGGCCGGCGTCGGGACGGGCCCATAGTTCATACAAACTAGCACGCCCCGACCACGTCCCTTCGGGCCTTACTTTTTTCTTTTGACTTTACTTATGAAATGAATTATGTGGACTCCGGTCCACACAATTCTATTTTATTGTCGTGATCCTAATCACAATGTACAATCTCTTCAACATTAATCGACTTCGATGTCGACGTCGTTTAGTAGCAGCGGAGTTATTCGTCCTGCTTGGCATCATAAAAAAAATATTTGAAAAAAGCAATCCCTACAGTATCTTGCGCGTTCTTCTCAGGGAAGTAAGTGCAGTGAACCAGCAGTGCCTTAAAAGCGTTTTCAAGTGTAAAAATTTTACCTATGTAATAAATGATTATATGACTTTGACTTTGAATTTGACTTCGCGTCCAGCTAGATCGAATAAATTTTTCTTTGTATCAATAACAAAGTATTCCCTTATTAAAACAGTTTTAAAGGCTTTTAAAACTAGGACATCATTAAAATAAGTTCAGTCTGACAAGGCATAGTTATTTTTATTCTTCGCAAAATATCCCAAGAGGAAAGTATATTTTAAAAAGAAATATTGTAGAAAGCTTTCAAATTAACAAGTTCATTATAGAGAGATTAGTGTTACCATTTTAAAACAATACGGAGTTGAGCTTGAAGGTTCCCTGTGGGGCCAATTTGTCGTCATTGTAAAATCCTCATAGGTTGCGAGAGAAAAGCGGGAGAGAGGGACGAGTTGAAGATTGCCCCTTATTTACAATAGATTAGGTCTTATTCATTTGTCCCAGAGGAATCATTTTACGAATGAATACTTTATAATACGAGTATTAATATTATGAAATAAGGATTGTTTATTATAGAATTGTTATAACTTGGACCTTTCAAGGCGAGAGTGAATAGGTATTATTCAGGTGTACATGCAATGATATTATATTAGACATGAATGATCGTCGACCTCATTGTCACTTTTCATCTGGTGAAATGGAGGTCAAATGCACTTTTATATCGTTCTTCAGGACAGGCGTCTCATTGGTCGTACTGCCAGGTCTTAGATTTTAATTTTTCTGACATTTTTTTGTGGGAAATCGTTATGTTTTACGGTAGCCATTTTGAAATTCGGGAGACAACACAAAGGTGACAGATTCTTATCTGGTAGGTAGTTTCTTTACACAGTCTGGCATACGTTTTCGTTCATTCAGCTGAGTCTAAAAAGTAAAAGGAGTTAAGGTTAAAATATAATAGATGCTAGGTATTTAACAAAGATATCTAAATGAAAATGGAAATAATTAGACACCCGTGACCCTTTACCGGTCCCGAAATGATTTAGATTCGAAAAAAATAGTTTCATTTTCTATACACTGTTCTATTAAATTACGTAAGATAATTCCTGTTGAAAAAAATGTTTGCCTTCTCAAATATTACAAGACTATGAATATTCTGTCATGAATAGAAAGTATCAAATAATTATAAATATCCAACAAGACAAGCTATGATAGGTAGCTATGAAACTTTTAAAACAAATAACGTGTATGGTAAAAGAATTAAGGACTATTTAATTCCAACATTGTTTTACTGTCTTCCGCCACAATTAAAAAACATTAAAGTTAGTAAAAAGTCTGTTAAAAAAGAAATAAAAAAATATTTGTTAGATACAATGTAGGTGAATATTGAAAAACTATAATGGTAACTGAGTGTAATGTTTATGTGTTTATGTAACTGTAATATTAAGCGTAGCAACCAAAACCTCCCGATAAACTTTCATGAAGTTTGGGAGAACCTTATTTTATTTGTAAAAAAGTCATTGCAAGGATAAATAAATCAAAAAAACCTTTTAAAAAAATTACTTAAAATAATTGCCTTTCCGACGATGAAGTGATATTAAAGGATATTATATTCTGAATCAGATTTTTCACAATTATTCTTTTTATTATTCATTCTAATACATAATATGATGTTCTTCTGCCATGATATTTATTTATTTTTTGTGAAATTACTCTACTAATTAATACAAAGAAAATATCTTCGATCTGACAGGAACTTACATCTGTGCCGGTTGGCGACCGCTCCACCAATTCGGTAGACACGTCGCCCAGGTATAGCATAGCTTTTTCGGCCAGTATTTATTTATTTTTAGCTATTTAACCTGTTATATAATAAACATACAATTGGAAATATTTATGCCTTTTTTATAAACACCAACCTCAAA
>NW_020653732.1:6437541-6473592 GCF_003589595.1 Hyposmocoma kahamanoa | reverse complement strand
CGTCTATTGCTCAATGTAGTTGTTTTCAAATAGATTGGCTCCCAAAATTCGAATACGAGAAACAAAGTACGTACCAAAGACGACCGCACATATGAAGACAATTCAAAAATAAATGGTCATAATGGAGAAAAGTTACAAAATGAAGAAATAATAACAAATGGAAAAGGATCAATTTCAAATGGAGGAGAAATAACAGGGAATGGAGGATGCAAAATTCAAAATGGCGGATATGAAATACCAAATGAAGATGGCGATTTGTATGGCGATGAAATAAATGAACTATATGGTGATAATGCGAAATCGAATCAGCATGGGTATGATAAGACGTCTCATGGATGTGTAACGCAGATACAATTGGAGAATCCTGATAAGAAGGAAGCTTTAGTATGTGACCTTTCTTTGTGGTGGTGGGAGTGGAACTAAATGGTGGTGGAATCCGTAATACTAACAAAGCTTATTGGGATAATCTTTTTTATTTGCACGTGTCGCGAACTTATCTTCTTAAAATTTTTAAGAATTATTAACATATTACTCAATTTTAAATTTGGCGAACTTACTGCGGTCGAGTTGAGAACGTCATAAAGGAAGTCCTGTGAGTTGATGAGCAGAAGAACGCGTGCCTGGATCATAGAATTCTACATTCTACGATCCAGTCACACGTTCTGCACCACAGGCTGTGGTGCAACAAAGCGTGGTCCATCACAAACGTGTTCTCAGGGCGATTGCTGTCGGAATACTGCGGCTATCGTCTTTTAAACGCATGAAAATATACCGTGTGAACTAAAGCGGGGCCGCTTTGTATCCGTTTATAATCGAATAAGGATTACCCTTCCAAACCGGGACGCGGTTAAGCTCACATTACTACTTGGCGGCAGAATATGTAAGGTGCAGTACTTCCCTCGACGAACTCTTTCACATACTTTTCTATTAACAACTTTTCTCATCTTCAGTTCCTTAAAAATCTGGTTGATGGCATTAATCCATTTAATTAAATTCTCCATCGCAGTACTATACACGAAACAACCGTTCTCCTAGCGAGGACGAAGAGTAAGTTTTCTGCTATAGCATGCTCTTCTGGCGTAAGTGTCCAGTAGTGTCTTGAGCCGAGGTCTATGCCCCCCCCCACCCACCTGAGCGCCCTCAGTACTGCTACTTAATTTTTTATTCGAGTTATGCGCCATCAGCTTGCTCTTTTGTGCGGATGCGCAGTCAAATCCATCAGCGGGTAATTGCAAAATGCCCGTTACAGAAAAAATAATGTAATTTAAACATCGGTACAATCAATTTGTTTCTAGAAGTCGACTCCTGGTGGGAACGACAGCTTGCACCTTGGCTTACTTAAACTTTTGGTATTATACCTGTAGTAGGTACTGTCGGTTACACTGGCTCTGTGTTAACTCTTTGAAACAAATCTTGAAGCAACAACGAACTTGAACTTGACTGAATTTAGTCACATCATCTTTTGCACTACTTATATTCTGAGCTATACTTACATTGTTTACATATATCACTACTTCAATAACAGGTTTTCTAAAGTCGCAAACAACTGCATGATATTAAAATATACCAAAAATGAATTTCATGTACTATCTAAATTTATTCCACAGCACTGGCAAATACCTCTAAGCCGTCGCTTGAGGTCCTTGAAGCTTTGGTTTGTGTTGAGGACATATGGCGTTGCTGGTCTTCAAAAACATATTCGTGAGGTTAGTGTTTTTTTCGTACTACAACAGTATTCCAGTGTATACAAAAGTCACTAGTATAATTTTAACAGTAATCTTTTAGAATTTGGTTCGAGTAGATCAGTATTTAGAGACAAAGTGATGTTTGTTATAAGTGATCTCTACGCCTCTCGTAGAAGATGGCACCGATAAAAGAAGTCTAGAACCAATGCAGTCGCAGTGGGTGGGGAATATTGCTCCTAGAACAGATAACCGTTGGGCTCAAAGAGCGTACCATATGAGGCAGCGTGGGCAGACCACTCTTAAGGTGGGCGATGACCTAGTGAAGATTGCGGGAATCTACTGTACGCAAGCAACACAACACCAGTCGTTGTGGCGTTCTTTGGGGGAGACCTATGTTCAGCAGGCAGTGAACGTCTTTCGGCTTAAATTATGACTATGATGATGAAGTCTGCCATCGAAAATTACTATTCTAGTTCTGAGTATTATACGTCTTCCTTATCCTTGACCGTGGCCAGTGAAATTTGCCATCGAAAATTACCGTTGTGCCGATCTTTGTGGGAGGTCTATGACCAGTGAACTTTTTTCGGCTGGAATGATGATGACGTAAGGTGCATACAAAATTTTTCTGACTTGCCCCTTTTAGAGCTACTCTAGGTTAAATACCTCCGTAGCCGAATGGTTGGACCATACTGGTCCTGCGATGCGAACGTCTCAGGTTCGATTCCCTAGCTGGGACAAATAATGGCCTACATTTATTTCTCTCGTGAGTTTGGGTGTCATTCGTGGTTGTCTATGTTGCATCCATGGCACCCGCTATACAGGGTTTCCCTAGTGCGGGGCTATGAGTGTGTACGTTATTAAATTATTATTAAATAATCTCAACTTGTAACTTTTGAAACATATTTTCTTTCAGAGCGTACGTCTCGCTCAGAAATTTGAAGCTCTCGTGTTAGCTGATCCAAGATTTGAAATTCCTCAGCCGAGGAATTTGGGTAGGTAAAAATGAAACTATTATTTCCTGATTTAAAATAGCGCTTACGGCTCTTTACACGTCTGAAGGTCACGGTTCAGTGGGATTTGTAAAGCCTGAAACGTTAGTTTAAAGAATATTTTTTTTATTTAGTTTATTTTTTGTGTGTACATAATTCTCGTTGAAACTATTGACTCTAAATTTTGAATTATTGTTACTTCATTGAACTCAAACAATTTTTTTAAATAAATTGTCAATTGATATTTGTTAGTAAAATTTGATTGTTGGCAGTTATAATTTCGGCTTTATATTGTTATTGTTCTCATATAATAATACCGATGTTCCCAGGTCTCGTTGCTTTCCGACTTAAGGGCGACAATACGTTGACTGAGCGTCTGCTCAAACGCCTCAATGGGCGCGGCAATTTGCATGCCGTCCCTGCTTGCTTTAAAGGCATTTACGTCATCAGATTCACGGTTACCTCTGAAAGGACTACTAATCAGGATATTTTGGGTATGTTTCTTTCATGATCGTATTTTGTTGTTATGTGGGTGTTCAATGTTTTCTACAGCAAGTTCATCTCATCCCTGTTTTTAGCCTTCCCCGATATCAGACGCTTTAACCATAGTAGAATAACTATGTTTTAATTTTCTATGAGTGCCAGTTATCAGTAAATCTACTGTTTTAGGTCGACATCAACTGTTCTATTGATAGTTAACGAGAATTTACTGTTTTTAAGTTTATTGTGTTATAGTCATATTCGAAAACTATATTGCAAAATATGTATTGGATTCAGATGACTGGAACGAGATAAAGACAGTAGCCAAAGAGATTCTGGTTGATATCTTCGGCTCTGAGAATGGCAACATTGCTGTGCCGAAACGTCCCAGGATTTCTTTGAGAGGTAATGTATTTATTGCTGAGGTTTTTTTATGAAATACCTTCATTAGTTTTGTTATGATTATTAATACAAAGATCGAACACAAACGAAAATTCCTTCGAACCGACAGAACTTGAACCATGCTGCCCGTAGCGTCACTCTGCTAACTGAGCTACAGGTTGAGGTCGACGAAATTCTTCTATGTGTCTGTTCTTTCTGCTTTGTATTTGGTTTTTTTTTTAATGTCACGATGTTTTATTACCACGATATTAAATTTCTTTTTGTGAAATTTTGAATGATTAAGATTGAGAAAATTATGATGATTAAGGTGACATCTCTAGTCAGCGACGGTAGCTGTAAAGGTACCTACCTTTCTGAGTAAAAGAAATTTCTCACAGAAAAAAACACGATACACAAGACAACACAAGATCTGCAACGAGCACATAGAAAAATTCGGAAGATCCGCTAGTTTGTTCCGTGGCTTAGTTGGCATAGCACCTGCCACGGTTTGCTAGAAGACATCGGTTCGAATTAGCCGGATCCAAGGAATTTCTTCTAAGTGTTCGATCTTTGTTATGAATAACAGTGTTTATTGATTTAGAGACCGCCATATTTTCATTCTACAATTTCTTTTGTACTTTCTTCTAAGACTTTGGTTTTTTATTAAGAAGAACTTTAAAACAAATTCCAGAAACACGCGAACTGAACGCAACATTTGGAACAAGTCTCCTCTTGGCCAACAGCCCGATGAGTCCCAAAATCGTGAACGGCACCCATGTGGCCATCTGTGACTACGAGAAAGTGTTAAGCTCCTGCGCTCAGACTTTTGCGCAGCTGAAGATGGAGCCGAAAGATAGCCCTGGTAAGTGACTGGAAAGGATAAATACTGACACCAAATTCCTGCTTATAGATCTATAGTAGTCACAATGTAAGAGGCCCAATTAGACAGCCAAGGAAGACAATAGTATGTAACTTTGAATGCAATCAACGAAACAGTAAACAAACAATTATTAGCTTATGGGGCTTAAACATATATTCCAAGTATTATTTTCGCACGTATCCCAACATCAAATGCTGTTTTGAGTTAGTCCGAAACGTCTTATAAACAGTTACGTTCTCAATCTAATTTTTTAAAATAATAGTGCCGTAACCAATTAATCGCCGAATATCACCGAGAAATTACCATTACCATTTTCAGTCATATTACCAATGTTAATATTGATTTTGATAGAGATTTAACATTAGTAATAAATTAAAAATTGAAAGATTGAAATAATTATATGCATACAGGTGATACTAGCAGAACTGATGATTTTGGCTCATCTTCCGATGAAAGTGAATAAAAATTTAAACTATGAAGTCTTTTTTTCTATTGCTTCAGAATTTTGTTATTTAACTACTGGTAGTCCTCGTGAACTCTGTTAATAAATGTAACTACACTATAACAACAACTTAATTATTGAAAAATTCTTATTATTTATATTAAACTCTACATTGCTTAAAAAATGTTAATTGTTCTAGAACTGAAAACTTAGAACCCGAAAAATATTATAAATGGTCATAAAATTTCGAATCGATTTCTCGTGAGAACCGTTTAATACGGTTACCGGTATATTTAGTTCACATCCCTATTTACGTTGCGACGAAGAATGTCAAACGGTGCATTTTATATTGTGACGACTATAGGAAAAGTCTAACTCAGGTTGCTGAGTAATTGCATCCAAAAATTAACCTAGAAATGCGCCGTCGCATCCGGGGAATCAAAATGGTGGGCAAGAAATTCTCTTTGGACTCGTGCATGGATATGGTGCAGGGTTTGATGGTGGAGCAGTCATTGCCACAGTGCAGTGAGGATGACCGTGAAGATGCTTCTAATGGTGAGGGTTTGGTGAAGGTATTTGTGAGGAGGAAATCCTTTGATGGTTATGACGTGACACAATAAACCGGATTTTAAAAAAAACGATGAAGGGATTCTAAGTGTTTGTGAAATTGGTATTAAAAGTTAGGGAAGTTCTAAAAATCTAAAATATGTATGTAAAAAAATATATATCGCATCTAAAAATACATTTGCTAGAGCTCCTTGTGAAAGAGTTTGTCCAAATTACTGCCACCTTACCTATTTCTGCCGCCAAGCAGTAATGTCAGCATTATTTTGTTTCGATTTTGAAGGGTAAGGGTGGTGATGAAATTACAGGCACATGGGACTTCCGTGGGTGTACCCCTCAGATCTTTGCGATGTAAGACCCTGAGTGGCACTGAACTGTTATGGACAGGAGTGTAACTTACCATCAGGCGCACGAGCTTCTGTTCGTCCCGCCACATGATATAATAAAAAAATACATAGATAGTTTGACGCTCTAGATAGCCCAACGGTTTGCATATGGGCGCTGGATGCGGTGATCCCTGTAGGACCAATTTTGGAAATGAACTTTTCAACATTAGAAACTTTTGAGATGTGGTGCTGGAGGAGGATGAAGGGCATAAGTTGGATAGAAAAGGAAACTAATGAGGAAGTATTGAGAATGGTAAACGAGAAAAGAATGCTCCTGATTACTATAGGGTATAGACAAGGAGGTCAAGGAACTGGCTTATAAGAGAGATGACTGGAAGATGCTCCACTGACAAGAGTATAACTTTTAAGTTTGATGATGATTGTATCGATAGCATACACTGTAATGCTTGCCATTCTGATGATGATTTGCCAATCGGAGGCGTAACGTACTCGCCGATTGTTACCTTAGGTGCGCCTGACGTACAGGAAGGGAATGAGGCGTCGTCCTAATTGAACGCGATTACGCGACCATCGCAAGCTTGCGCGTGTTTTGCTCGTGCGAACCTGCGATCAAACATACAGATCTCGAATATGTGTCCTAATTGCCTTTTTTAAAGTCTTCTTGATGAGTAATGAGGGTTCTTGGTAATGAGGGTTCTTAAAGGGTTCTTAAGTGATAGTAGATTTTAAGACCTTATAAGTGCATTTTTAAAAATAATATTAAGTGACGTGACGAATAAGTCGTGCGACTGATGGTAAGCTACACGTCTATCCATAACAGTTGCAGTGCCACTCAGAGCTTTAAATCACAAAGATCTGAGGGGCACTGCCACTGCGCCCGCCACCCTGAGACATAAGTTGACAAGCCTACTGTGCCTGTAATTTCACAAGCACCCTTCAAAAACGGAACGCAGTAATGCTGATATTACGGCAAAAATAGGTAAGGTGGCAATACTACCCTGGATGAACATTTTCACAACAAATTTTTACAAACGACTACAAATTTGCATACAATACTTTTTCTATGAGTAAATAGAAACACAACCAACATTTAATTATATATTTTGTTAACAATCCATGACAACAAACCAACGATATCTATGTGCTAGCGTATTATATGCGGCGCTACACACGCAGTGTTTCACTGATGTGCGGTGAATACGCTGCATACCATTTAGTTGGTTGTCAAACATTAAAGATGGCGGACACAGATGCGGTCCTCTTTGAAAATTAATTTACATCGGTGTGTCGTTCACATTTCGCTATTTGACTAATTGTATAAACATACATTTGAAGTTTTAAATTATTATAGGTCACATCGCGTGGAAATAATGTCTGAAACCTAACGCGCGATTGCGCGATGATTACGCATTTGCGTTCAATTATATACGTCTTTCGGGGAGACTCCTTTCGTGCAAGAAAAAGGGTTCATTTGTAAATGAAACTATTTTCTTATATTTATTTTTTCAAACAAACCAATGTTTCAGGCTCTTTACAGCCTAATGTATTTAATGTCTGAGACTATTTATCTTTCCAGCAAATGCTGATAAAATTAAGACATTTAAATTTGGCAGACAAGTCTATTGGTCACGCCGGACACATATACATGTATTTCAATTCACACAGAAAGGGAGAAACTCGAGTTTTGTAAACCATTGAGAAGTACAAAATCAGTTTCTCGAGTTTTGGCTTCTTGACAATCTATACATTTAAATAATCTCAGTACAGAGTACTATAAAACCGACCTCAAAAGTACGTGGAATTACATACTTTACATAGACCACTATGGAGGTACCCTATTTCCAACAAAAAAAGAATCATGAAAATTGGTTCACAAATACTGGAGTTATCGCGTAACGTACATACAAAAAAAAACATACATTCGAATTGAGAACCTTCTCCTTTTTTTGAAGTCTTTAAAAAAGGAAGAAGTTTATCGAATGTCACAATGTTTTACTACTATGATATTCAATTATTTTTCTTTTAAATGACTCCACTAGATTTAACAAAGATGGAACACTTGGAAAATTCATTCGATCCGGCTGGATGCACCGCCAATTAAGCCACGGGACAAACCAGTAGACCTTATGAATTTTTCTACGCGCTTCTTGCAGTTCTTTGTTTTTGATCATCTGTGACAGTCACCGAAACAATGAATTTAATGCAAACCATATTTCCCGATCGCATAATTTCACGAAATTCAGCCGTTATGTGTTTTATGGGGTTATGTTAAGGACAGAGTCTTTAAGGAGCCAATCGAATCGATTGCAGCCTTAAAACTGAAAATTCGTGAAGTGATTAACGAAATAGACCCACCGTTTTGTCAAAAAGTGATTAAAAACTTTGATGAAAGAATCGACATCTGCAACTGTGGTCGTGGTTGACATTTATCAGATATCATTTTTCATTCATAATTGCCAAACCTTACTTTTTTTTAATACAATAAAAATTTGAATCATTGTCACCTAAATTTCTTGTTTTATTTTGATTTACAAACAAAGTTGATAAACGGTATATTAAAGTATATATTTTTCATGACATTAAGTGACGGGGCGAACAAATCGTGCGCTGGTGGTGAGCGACATGCCTACTCATAATAATTGCAGTGCCACTTAGAGCTTTAAATCGCAAAGATTTGAAGGGCATTAACCGCTCACGCGATACATGCAGCCGTAGCCGCATACCACACCTAGAGGTGCCGGTGATGATTTTATACCGATTTATTGGACATCGAAGTTATAACAGGTAAAAGAACTAACATTAATTGCTATTTCGGTAACTACTCTAGCAAACCATAAAGTTTCTAATGCCTGGGTATGTCATTTAAAAAAAATAAACAACTTCAAAAATACGTCACGACAATCGTGTGTGTTATTGTTTGGGCTGGTGATTTCGGTGTTTATTTATGGAAAACATACCGTAAGTAGCGTTTTTTAAGTTTACACTGAATATAAATGTTTATAAACTATACTTTAAGGTTTCATTCCTATATACTTTAAGGAGTAATTTCATGGTAAACGTTAGAACCACTCAAACGGAATATTATCATATTTATCCAAGTACACCAAAAATTTCATTAGTGCTTTATAAGTGCAGGATTTGCGGTGCATTTTATTTGAGATGTTTTTGTTGGTAGTACGGAGGGTATTTATTTAGCAATGCAGAATAATAATTTTTATTTATAAAAACTTGTATTTAAACTGAATGCTTTTCTAATTTGCGAAACCAAATAGCCGCCATTTTGCGGTAGGAGGAGCGCATCGCGTGAGCGGTTAATTATTACTGTGCCCGCCACCCCGAGACATAGAGACAAGCCATATGTGCCAGTAATTTCACCAGCACCCTTACCCATCAACATACAGTAATGCTCACATTACCACTTGGCGGCAAAAATAGGTAAGGTGGCAGGACTTCCCTGGACAAACTCTTTTACAAGAAATTCTACTGCTAATAGTGATTGATAAAAACTTTTGTAGGGTTGGCATCATTTCTTGAACGTCACGTCAATGGATTTCCATCTCACATTTACGTAAATGCTACAAAAATGCTCAAAGATTTTATCAACTGTAAGAAAGTGCAATCTAGTAAATATTTTTAATTAAAATATTTAATTATCGATTGATTACGTTTTAGGACAAAATACAGACGGTGTGGAGACATCCGCCTAAATATGAGGTAAAACATTCATAAAGTTTTAGGTGGCGGGGTTTAACACGTAGGAAAATTTAATATAGACATTATAACACTCTACTAATTCATTAACAATCATTCATAACAATATCACCAATTTATTTAAAAATTACTAAAATTATAAGCACCGAACTAATAACAGTCAATTCAAGAAGTCGTTATGATAATTTTCTTGATAAATAACTTGAACTTTAGAAATATTTTTACAAGTTTATTGACCTTTCAATTATTAAAGAACGTAAAACAAAGTGGTATTCAGTTAGTTTAACACATATATTCATACCAACATTAAATAGTTATCACTAATAATTTCTGGATTCTTACTACGGTATATCTTTTTTTATTTTCACTATATTTCGGAGTATGCACGTTCAGACAAATTGCCAACACTGTACGAATCTTCATCAAAAGAAATGTCAAACACCATTCTTTTTTTTTTACAAAGTCAATTAAACTTTAGGATCCAGTCCAGGCGAACGTTCATCTCTCACCTCATCACCAGTAACATCCACCAGCACCATAAAGCAAGACAACTTCGACTCCAATCAATTACAAGTACCACCAGCGCCATCTAGGCAATATCGCTCGAAATCAGTTGACGTTTCGCTCACTGGCTTGAAACTAGACGATGCCAAGATTACAATTGACATGAAAAGTAACGAAATTACAATAACACCAACAACTTCGAAAACTATTTCTGCCGATATTGAAAAAAAGGTAAATTTCAGTAACATTGAAGAGAAGCTAAACATTGGCGATAAAATTACAGAAGCTTTTGAAAATTTTCAAGATGGGCTGCAAATGTTAAGCGATTATCGCCAGAACGAGGAAAAGGTTGCTGCTACAGACGAAAGCAATGCTAAATTAACCATTAGAGGGCCTGGTAGCTATATTAAGAAGTTAATCCAGCAGTTTAGCGAAGCTCCTTTTGAATCAGAAGATTCGAAACCGGAATCTGATAGGGGGATCTCGACTCAAGCTATTAAAGACAGGGCTGATGCGATCTGTAAAAAGTGCTTGCATTACAAAGGTAAGATTTCAAAGTAAATGTATTACTGTGTGACCGTGTAAGTTAACTTGCGCCTTAGCTGTGCCACTGCGAGGGTTCATAATACGTTAGAGCACAATTATTGTATGCTCACACCCCAAGATTGTTTGAAAATAATATATATAGGTTTCAGTAGTTTTTTTATGACGCCAATTTATGGGACGAACAAGTCGTGCTTCCGGTGGTAAGCGACACGCCTACCCGTAACAGTTACACTTGCAAACACCTGAGAGGTACTGCCACTGTGCCCGTCACCCTGAGATATGAAGTTGACAAGTCCCAGTTGCCTGTTATTTCACCAGTACCCTTTCGTTTCAAAGACGGAACGCAGAAATGCTCATATTACTGTTTGGCGGCAGAAATAAGTAAGATGGCAGTACTTCCCTGGACGAATTCCTTCACAAGTTTACTACTGGCATTATAAAAGGCTTTGATGCCCCGAATGTTTGTAATTACTAGTGGCATACAATGATTTTAATCACACTTGCTTGGAAGTTGAAGAAAAAAGGAAACGTAGACTTAATAACGTTGTTAGTTCATTAATGTAATATTTACAAATTTTGAAGTATCTCACAAATAAATCTTATTTAAAGAATAAAAATTTATTACCCACTAAAACATTTTCTTTTACCTTTACCTATGAATAACAAGTAACATGTTTTACTATATGTTTGTGTTTATAAGCATCTTCTAAAAATTATAAATGAAATAAACCGACGGTATTTATATTAGTATTAATAAATTGAACTAAATAGTCATGGTATTTTGAAGCCGCGGCGAAAATTTCGAGGTCTACTCCGAAGCTTCCGCGCTCTCAGCACAATTTTACATCCTGCAAACACGCCTACTTTGCCGGATGGAACGCTGAGGGTTGGCATGTGCGTGTTTTAAAAGTAAAGTAGAACTAAATCAGGACCATGCTCATGTTTCGCCCATTCATAGAAATGATTCAATTGTACATTCGTTATTCATCAGATAAAAATAAAACATCTAAAAATAAAGTATCACGTAAATATCTTGCAGTGAAATACTTGTAAATCTTTATTAAATAACTATTATTGTTAATAAATGAATATTTTATGGTAATAATAACATTTTTTTTTCATTTTGTGACACCCCTTGCATATCTGCATTCGACAGCGCAAGTCAAAGGCGTTGCGCTATTGTGGAGAAGATATTGTAATACTGTGCTCTGAGCGGGCGGCAGAGTAGTAATAAAACAAAAACCCACTACCGCCATGGGGATGTATGATAACAATACCACTTACTTTTATTGCTCGTCATACTAGGTACTACTTACGGGTAAGTGTGATGGAAAAGAATATTACTCATTTAGTAGCCGCTTCTTTCTGAGTCTTGTTTGTCCTTGAGCGACATTGCTTTCACCCCTCGCCGCGCTTCCACTTAAGGCGCGCTCTAGCTTATACGGTCAGACTTAGTACGATGGGATATCTGAAATGTGTGTCTTGGCAATAACATATTGGAACTGTAGTGTATAGGTAAAATTTAAAAAAAATTGGCATTTAGAATATATTAATAATGGCTTAAATACTTATTAAAATTTTTAACTTATTTTGATAAAAAATAAGAATATTACCAATACTATTTGGTACAGACAAGAGCAAGTATAACACTTAAGAGTCTATACGAGTACAACCTCAAATGGCTTTGGTTGACTCCGCATAACAGTGAAAGTGTGAAGTGAGTGAAGTGAGTTGTGTATCACTCACTATGGAAAAATTATATAGTAAAATTGAGTGAGTAAAAACACGATTTCTAAAAAAATTCATGATAGAAAAAAAACACAAACTTACCTCAAAATTTTGCAAGAAAACCGCAGACTTCAATAGGTACTTTACATATACCAATGATATTTTTTTAATATCAACTCATTGACTTACAAATAAATGGACGACGGGTCTAATACAAAAACCATGAAAAAAATGTCCCAAGTCAACCTATTTAAACGTAGTGACATGTAAAGGAATATGAAAAAGCTAAAACGTTGAATTTAAATTGTAATGTCATCGCAGTACTGTCTAATTTTACTTGCTTCGCTGTCAGTCGAACAAACGAAGACTAAAGCGTGAATGACGCTCTGTATACGATTTTAACGCCCTATAATTTCGGACACTTTTTAGCGCGGACCCGACGTCCATATAATTGTGTATCAACTGAACTAAATAGAACACGTACGTTACACGATATACATTTTTCAAAAATTTCGTATGAAAAAAGAAAAAAATTCTGAAATAAAACCAGTGTCCTTGCCGACCCAAGTGAAATGAACCGTATTAGTACGGGATAAAATTGAATTAGCGCTGAGGTAATATCGACCTTTAAGATTTTACGCCACTTTCAATAAGAAAAGTCTAAACTTCAGTGTGTCAGGCTTAATGTGCTCTAGACTGTACAACATGTCCTAATTTATGTATAAAAAAAGTTACAATATTGGTAATATAGTAGTAAAACATTAAATAGAAATCATTATTACAATTAATACAGCGACATCTCACGTCTCTCTCTGGTGACTGCAAAGGTTGAGTGAGAAGCTTCATAGATCTCTCACAGATGTCGCCTACCGTAAAAGCTGAAAAAACGCTATACAAAAGATCCGTAACAAGCACTTACGACCGCTTTCTATATTTAATCTCAATCCATAATTTACTATCTGAGCTTGAACCAATCCAAATCCTATTTTTACTATTTCAATAACCGATCGATGGATCGTTATTCCGATATTTTGTTTCAATCCATCTGTGGGAGGGCTTTTTGCTTGACATTTGTATGGCAGTGACAGTTGTGCGCTTTCAATATCCGATTCATAGGTTTAACATAGATCAATGGTTTGACAAATCGAATTTTGAACGTGTTCGATCTATGGTAGCGATCCTCCAATTTTGACCGATTGTACCATGTAATCGTGTGAAAATGGAAGTTATTTTTAACTGATAGCGAATGTGATCTTGAACAATTTGCTCAGTTATCGGACTGGGATAACAAAGACTGTGACTAAGAGCAACTTGTGTCCTCAAGAACGTTTAGGCGTGTAAACTTCGTGACAAGTTTAACTGACGCTGAATTTACATTCAAATTTTAGGCTGAACAAAACTTCAGTTGAATTTGTTTTAAATGTAACAATGTCGTTTATGAAAGTCAAATCAAAATGGTATTTTTATAATTTAGATTATTTATCACGTCACGAGTACGAACAAACATCAACAAAACATAAATTGACACTACCATGTCGCCGCCGCCGCGCGTCGTCCCTTTATTTTTTCCATCCTATATGGCCGTCCCGCTCGTTTGACAATTGACATTCCGTTCTGTTCCTCGAAACACTGAATGACGGTTTAAATATTTTATACTTGAAAGTTTGCAATTAATTTATATTTATGACAAAAGCAATCACGTGTATAAATAAATTAATCTTAGAAACGTAACCATCATTTTATTCACTGATTTATGTAATGAACTTTTACTCTGATTGCGTGGAACTAAACGTCATAGGGGGAGTACGTTTACTACAGATCCTTTTTTTTAAGGGCGCTAGAGCCGAGATAGACATATTGAAATACAGATCCGGCAGCGATCGATGAATCAAATTCAGTATCAAATATGGAAGTCTTCCGACTCGATCCGTAGGTCAGTTGGAGAGAGGTTGTCCTAGATTAGCATTACAGATTGAAGGAATTTTTCCTTGTGTACGATCTTTATGTTAATAATTATAGAATACATGATGAAGATCGAATATATGAATGCTGAAAAAGTAGCCACTAGAATTAAAATTTAACAATTGAAAAAACTCTCATAGATTTCTCACAGACGGCGCTACTTTCGTCTCATGTTCGAACTTTGCATTAACAATAATTGTAAGAGTGGAGTAATTTCACAAAAAATAATTGAATATCATGACAGTATAACATCGTGATGTTTAGTAAACTTAATGTTACAAACAGAGATGGGCAGGGCAGTTAACTGGGTTTTTACCCAAATTGCCGGCCGGGTTATAACCCATGTCTACCCAAAATTATGGGCTGAAGCACTTTTGACTTATCTACTTTAATATACCTAGTGCATTATAAACTTAATTGGTGATGGATTATAAAAATAGATACTTAACTTATTCTAATATAGTAAATAGCTACGTGATGAATAGTCCGCTTGAAATGATTTGCAAATTGTATATAATATTGTTTGAATTTAAACTTAGCTATATATGTATAAAATACCTTTTCTGAAAACTTGTGCATAAAGTTTTGATGCACAATATTATTTGTATACACTCATGGACGTGCTTAAATGCATGTTAAACAAAGGTTGAATTGTGATAACTATAGGAAATGAAACTATTTTTCCGGATTTAAATCGCGTATAAGTATTTGTTTTTTCAAACAAACCGACGTTCCGGGCCCTTTACAGGTCACATGGTCACGGTTGACTGAGGTGGTACAGTCATCAACCAGTTATGTCTAATATTAATGCAAAACCACCCTATTTTTTCACTATGGTTACAAACGTTGTTAATTAAATACCTTGTTTTAAATTTTACAAAGAAACATTCCAATTTATGCTGCATTATGTTTTATAAATTATTTTATTTTAACAATATGAATTTGTTAATTAATATAAATAAATAAATTAAAACATATTATTAATTAGTACTGCAGTTTTATGACTGTTTGGGATTTTTCAACTGGAACCCAAATTGGTGGTACGGAGAAACCATCTTCTTGTTGTTGAAATTAGGATGTTGAAATTAGGACGTTTTTTAATTTCAATGGCCTATCGCAGCATCCTGGGTAGATAACGGACTTCTTTTGCAAGGACCTGGGGTTTGTCAAACTTCATTGAATGTGTACGTTTATCCATGACATGCTCGCAGACTGCAGACTTGTTTACGCGACCGTGTTGACATCAGCTATATGTTCGTTGACGCGGGTACAAATACTTCGCTTCGTTTGTCCAATATAAGAGAGACTGCACTCACAGTCAAGCTTGTAAAGTCCTGCATCCTGTAAGGTGATGTTACATTTCACGGGTCTCGGGAACTGAGAAATCTTCCTCAGCGGCTTGAAATAGGTTTTGATTCCGATCTTGTCTGTAGCACCTCTTACATAAGGTAAAATGCTCTGCGCGCGATTGTTGGTGGTTCCACTTTCTATGTGTACCACCAACAGTCGAGCGAAGACCTACCGTTTCCTTTTTTTCATCGACACGATAGATGCCGAAGCACGGGGCCGAGATATGTGATTTTGTGATTCTTGATCTTCCGCTAAGTACTGTTTCTTCCTTGACTTTCTGCATCCAGCTGATATGAAGTATGCGGCGGTAGCACCACATCTTGAATGCGTTGACATATTACCAGAACGTTTCATTTGAAAAAAGAAAGTCTTCAATCGTCCTTTGATTTCGTTTAAATGTTCTGGTATCTGGTATATGTTCATATGAACCAGTATATCGCACTGCTATTACAATAGTGTTGTTACGCCAAATACGTGGTATTCAAGATTATACTATTTCTGAACATAAAATTTGTTTCTCTACATGTCAATAAAATTGTCATTAAAATATTGTGAGAAACCATGAAAATATATCTACTTAACCCAGAATGAGACAAACGTTTTGTGAGCTAGTCCTGAATAAAAGAGTCCTTACTTAAAATTATGAAATTATTTTTTACTTTTATTTTCAAATATACTTCTAATTGGCAAGTAGGAGTTGTTTAGATATCTAATAAATTTTAACCTGTACATAATTTATAATAATCTTTCACGGAAACTGAGTAATTAGTTTTTTAGCTATTCTGAATAAATTAACTTTTTGAGTTAATACCTACTATGTTAGCAGTGTGATATGTATACCCGTGATAGTAGCATGGCAGAATATGTGTGATAAACCTCCCCGTGACAATATAAAATCTAAGTTTGCTTATTTGGTAATGAACTATTATTGTACATTTTGAAGAACAAGGGCAATGATATAAAATTGCAAATATAGCTACGTTTGTCGTCTAATCATCGCCGCGAAAACCATAAAACAAAAAAATGTCTTTTCATGTTGATAAAATTACTTTGCAAATATTTTAAAATCAGCTGTGACCCTGCAGCCATGTTTGACACTGTTGCAGTCATTGGCGTCAGTGACGTCACGGTGCACGCCATTTTAGCCATTGTGATAAAATTTTAATATTTAAAAGCCGGTCGAAATAGACAGCTAAATGTGGATATAATAACTTTATCGAGGCTATATACTTTGAGGGCAGAACGTTTATTTAAAAAAAAGAATGACTTTGATCGTCTTTATTTTCGATTGAACATTCTGATATATTATGTGGCCGTTCATAAAAAAGTTGTTATCGTAATTCAACCTTTATTTAGCGTTCCGCTAAATATGTCCATGTGTACATATACAAAAATTAGAATTTAAAAAGTTTGATCTGTACGTAATTCAAAATAATGTTATAGTAATAAATAAACGTAGTTAGTGATTATTGATTTTAGTAAAAGAAATAATAATATATGCGTTATATAAGTAAACAATTAGAATACATACTGCTGTGCCCTATCAATAATTTGTACATAAGAAATTGTATGTATTTTAATAGAAATGAAAAACACAGTTGATTTAAATTTGAATGAACTATGAAAATTGTTGTCTTTTTGGATTGGCCTCCACTTGTCATGACACATAAGCACACATCGGCACCGCGTCAATACTAATCGTGTATATTTTTGTAAATGCTGAAGCTTCTACCGGCACCGTACATAATTCACAATTAATTTATCTGTGAAAACACAGGTTGTACCTATAGAAGTTGACATGTACAAAATTATTATAGTTTCATTGTGTCCAACTTTATTATTATTATTATTAGGCGTGTTACGTCTTACTAAATTGTTACTGGAAAAGTGGCGCCGCAAATTCGCTTTCAGATATTGTATGAAAATTAATAGTGACGCGGCTGCTGCGCTACATACGCGCGCTTCTAAAATATGTGTAGCTTGCATTTAGTAGCAGTAGAGCTCCTTCTAAAAGAATTCGTCCAGTGTAGTACAGCCAACATAGCTATTTCAGCCGTCAAGCAGTAATGTCAGCATTACTGTGTTACGCTTTCGAAGGGTAAGGGTGCTGGTGAAATTACAGGCGCATGGGACTTGTCAACTTATGTCTCTGGGCGACGGGCGCAGTGGTAGTGCCCTCAGATCTTTGCAATTTAAAGCTATGAGTGGCACAGTAACTGTTATGGACAGGCGTGTTACTTATCACCTATAACGAAACTATATATATAGATATTTGCCGAATCAATTGACGAATGATAACAACACGAAATCATGTATTTTCCAAACTATATATACTTATATTGCTTCGTATCAAATATTAACTGAGTGGATATCAACGCGAAACCATTATTTGTGCGTTTTCGAAACTGTATACTGACATTGGCTCGCATTGCTCTTGTAAAACTATATCCAATAATAATATATAGTTACGAAATCTGACTCCGAATATCAGCAACGGCAATGTATCAACGCAGCGCGCACGCGGGCTGTATCCATGAATATATAGTTACAGAATATATATAGTTTCGAAATCCGATTTCGAATATTTATATATAGTTTTGATACGATATTCAGAAAAAGGTATGTTACCCATTCCTACTGCTGCTATAAATTATATGAGATGCACGTTTAGTGTGGACCCGGTATTAATGGTGCTGATAAGTGAGATGTGACCCTTAGATATTCTAATTTACTAAATATGTTATAAGATTTGGGAAAGTGTTGTTGGTCACTTATCAACTAAAACGGAAAAATAATTTTTGTCTCATTAAAGCTTCGCAGAATAATACGTTTTATTAGGTAATTATGCTATACTGTAGTGTTAAATTTCTAATATAAATTTCAAAATGTATAACAGCCTATTAGATTCCTTATTAAAATATATTAACCGTTTATGTACTTTATTGTTGTCGTTTATTTTAATTTATTTTAATATATTTTTATTTTACGTATTTTTTAATTTTAGTTATTGATTTCGCACCCTTTGTGTAATAAGGTCACGTCTGCAAAAAGGCAACTTTTCAGGAGAAAGGTTTAAAGTTTCTACGAACGAAATTAGTTGGTGACTTTTATACTTTCAAATTGCGATTTTACCATTAGCTTTTCGGTGAATGAAAACATGATGCAACCTGCACGTTTTGAAAAAGTGGAAAACGAGTAAACCCTCGCCTGAGAGGAGATCCGTGCTCAGCAGTGGGTATAAATGGGTTAATGAAGATGTAATAAAACACTTTTGACGTATGACATGTGACCTTATTATACCTAGCGTACGTTATATATATTGTTTGTTATTACTTACTTTTCATTTTTATATTTTTACTATTTGATGGTTTATAAACATTTTTGTTGTAAAAAGTTATAATTTTTAATGTTGTATTGTTCCCTTTTTTGTGTTTCAAGTCGTATTGATGTTGAACAAAATACTGTAGACACAAACTAACGTAGATATTTAAGTAAAAAAAAAAGCAAAAATATATTTTAGTGTAATTTTAAATGATTCATAAAATAATAAAGTATTTATCGAAGCATGTTAATTAATTGTTTTATTTGGTATGAATTTTTATTGAATGGCTCCTAAATATATTACATGAAGGGAGTGAATTTGAAATGGGAAGTTATAAACGTGGCTTGTCACGGGCCGTTTTTCAAAGATAAAACGGGCGAGCTCGCGTCACGGGCGAGTCCGGCCGGCCTCGGGCCAGCGCGTGTGGTGGCACATTCGGGTGTGTGTCATGTGCCACACGGCGGATCCAAAAACAGGCCCTGTACTGGTTCTACTACTCTGTCTCGTTCAATATCCTTCCAAAATAATTACCGTCAAATAAATAGTACTCGACGACCAAATTAAAAGATGCATGACGCGAATGAAGCTTAGTAATTATTTCGAACGGAGAACTAGAGTAAATGAGAATGGTAGCGCGGAAGCTTGCGGAAAAAACCACCGGAAAAACACGAAGTGAGCTCTGGAGTATGGAGATTCTAGAAACGAAGGTTATCTCTGTAGGGCCTGACGGCGGTGACGTGGACTGTATTGAAGCGGGAGAGAAGAAAGCGACACGCCTCACCTTTATTTCCAAAAGGGCTTCTTGCTGTCTTCGGACGGCCGTCGCTCTTCTCATATAATAATATAATAATCCTGTCGTTAGCTTTTTCTCCTTTTATTTTCTTTCCCAGGCAATCACGGGCGAGCGCGTGCGCACTCGCTCTCGTTGGCGCGACCTTTTGTGACGTGGCCCGTAAAAAAACGGGCCGTAAAAAGCCGCCTTAAGGACTAACCACACACATCACGCCCGTGCCCGTGACGTGAACAGTCAGAGGCTCTAATAATATCGCTGCGCATATTTTGTATGAACTCGTTCAGGCCCGTCTACTACCCGGGCACGGTGATGTGTGTGGATAGTCCTTTAAAGAGTGTTAGTTAATTTCGTAGCTCAGTTGGAAGATCATCAGCACAGGCACGGTATGCTGAAGGCGCTGGTTCGAATCCAGCCAAATAAAAGGAATTTTTCTTATAACAAAATAGTGGTGTAATTTTCACTAAAAATAATTGAATATCGTGGTGATCAAATAATGCGATATTCAATATACTTGTACAATACTTGAATGACAACTCCCGCCTGTTTGCAAAGCGCATCGAGTATATAACCAGAAGTAGAGACGAAATAAGGGCCACATATTCCTTGTAACACATTAGCGATACAGCCCTTATAAATATCAACTCTCGTTTGCACTGAAATATAGCTGTCTATGCCAACTACTGACATGTGTGTACGTCTCCGTATATTCCAAAAAATATTCTGTATTTATTGTAATAAAGATAATATCTCTAACAATGCTGTTCTGTTCTATTCGGTGGTATGGGAAAAACAGCAAAACATCTAATTACAAAACAAACGGAATGACATTTCATCAATAATTAAATATTAAATATGTAATTTTGCAATTGTCGTCCATTATAGCAAAGCTCAAGTTAACTGGTCGATTTGAAGCGAAACAGTTGACG
This sequence comes from Hyposmocoma kahamanoa, assembly GCF_003589595.1. Lineage (NCBI taxonomy): Eukaryota > Metazoa > Arthropoda > Insecta > Lepidoptera > Cosmopterigidae > Hyposmocoma > Hyposmocoma kahamanoa. The sequence continues at coordinate 6,452,982 of NW_020653732.1, read as the reverse complement.
ACACCCGTCAATTGTTTCGAACTCGGGCTAGCCAATCGGAGCGCAGTTGTGACAGTAATGATATGGCAGAATGGTTTTCAAACAAATTAAATGACATTTCGTCTCTATTTCTGGTTATATACTCGATGGCAAAGCGATACAATGCACAATAAAATGTAACAAGTTCGAAATAAAAGACAATAATTACTTAAAACTTTTTAATAAATGCGTAACAGTCATTTAATTTATTTCTTATAATACATTATAACATTTTCTACTTTTTTATAATAATAGTAAAAGATTGAGCGGTTTTTTCTAAATTTTAAAATATAGTAAATATCAAAATAAGTGTTTTTACACTTGTGACTTGTTTGTGTCACTCTCTAAAAGTGTAAAATGCTCAATTTGCACAATTCAACAACATATGTAATTACTTTTTCTTTTAAATATATTTAATTAATTTAAACTAACATAAAACTACTTATTTATTAAAAAAATAAATATAAATGCAATCAATTTACAATAATACATTTCGTATATTACATTTTAAAAGTTAAATTCAACAATTATAAAATGATAATTTTTGAAATTACCTATTGAAATAAAACAAATCGTAATTTGTTTCACAAGCTCGTTTTAATAATTAGAGAGCTTTTCTTGTTCTAATTCTCTTTTATCATACAGGTTTTCATTTTCTTTATTAAAAGATATTTTTCTTTATTTATTTCGCGAGGTCTTTTGTTTGTGGAATGTATAGGTTTTAGATAAAAAATTGTTTAAATCAATTTATATAATTAATTAAAGGGTGGGATCTCAATATTTTATTTTAAATATAAAATGGAAATTGTTATAAGTTACTTTTTAATTAAAATAAAGACGAGTAAAATGGCAAATAAGAGTTAACGTTTTGATGTTTTGTGCTTTTTCTAAAGTGCACGCAACGTAAGTGGTAATTTAAATAAATTCAGAGTGATTTATTTAATCACTTAATTGAACTTTTTACAAGATTTGCTATCATAGGAAAGTATTTAGAGCTTTATTTTTGTCGAATTTTTTCACGACATCTTTCAAACCAGTCCGTGATCCTTGGTCACATGATTAAGCATGATGATAACATGAGTTATCCGTTATTTCAGTTATATTTTATCTCTGAGTCTCACGGTGGTTTTCTATTTAAGAAAAAATTACCTTTTCACCTCATTAGCTCGGAAAGGTTTTCTTTCTCATTAGAAATTCGCGCGCAAAAGCGTTTTTTCCACGCTAACGTGGAAAAGGTTTTTGACATTCGAACGCAACAATTGACTGTGGTTCACCTAACTATTTCTTTCGATAAAAAAAAAATATGAAACGTTTTCTACGCGACTTGTCGTACATTATTTATGTAATATAAATCCGTCGGCATATTTTATTCTTATTACTGTTGACCTTACATTGACAACGATAATTAATTTGTTCATTAAAACTGATTTGTTATAAGTTTTTCTTTTATCTACCATTTTCCTCGCTATAGTGAGGTGAAAAGTTGTGTGTTCCACTCGACAGCAAAGTCAATACAAGCGCTCGCGTCAAATAACAACTTTGCACCCTTTCATAACAAATAGTTATTATCAGAGTATAAAATTGACTACAAAAATGCCCTGGCAGCTTTTTCCCAATTTGAAATGCGACGGGGACGTATTGCATCGTCGTTTTTTGACCCCGAAGGCCTAAATCAATGTACTCCGGTAATGCTCTTCAACCAAGGTTTATAGTACGTAGTTCTCATGTAGACTCCTGGAAGGAATGGTGCTGCACATTTAATGCCGTGCGAGACTGTACCTACAAGCTGCCAGTGGCCGTCATCTCTTTGGAGGACTAGAGGACCTCCACTGTCGCCCTGAAAGCAGGATGGTTCACAATCAATACTCATACTTTATTGTCATCAATCAATTCACAAATCACAAAACTATAAAATTGAGACAATAATAGTCAATTAATTAATACATTAATTGGACGTAGGATCCAATCCACAAAATTATCAAATAATAACATAAATAAGTATCTCTGGAGTTACATGACATTATAAGTTTTGAAAATAGAACAAGAGCGATAAACATTTTTAAACTTCAAACTGCCATATCTCGAAAGTGACTGGATGTGCATTGGATCCTTTTTGTTTAACTACGTCCAATTGTAATCTCAATAATAATTCATTAAATCATCTATCAAATAAAATATACAAATCACTCAATTACATATAAGTTCAATTAATGACAATAAATTGGTCATTTATTAATACGATACGAAAATACGACTATCACTTGTACTCCAAGAGATTAAATGGTCCCTGTGACATTTCTGATCGTCATTACTTAGATTCGGAACAGATGCGAATGGGACGTATTGCGCAAACGCTCTGATTGTGCTCTGACAGGCCACGTACTGAGGAGAAATATGCTGTTGTAATTGAAGACATACTGTATCTTCGAAATTAAATTGCTTTTTCAGGTTTCTAAATAGCGTAAATTTGTTTTCTCTGTCAGTCGTGACCATATGGTCATGCAAAGGCCCGAAAAGATGGGTTTGTTTGGGTTTGGGAAAACGAATATACGCAAGTTAGGTCTGAAGAAAAAATGTTTCAACTTATTATCCCACTATTAATACAATAGTGTATTTACTCAAAAAGTGTATTTTTCCAGAATTGATGAAAAACGAATCACTCATTTGCCGTAAAAGATTACTAAAATTTATATATAGGTTAAAGTTTATCATAGGCATCTAAATTTAATATAAATAAAAATGGAAAAAATAATTTCATATTTTTGGGTAAGGTTTGTTTTGTCCAGAACTAGCTAGCATAAAGTTTGTTTCTTTTTGAGTTAACTAGATATCTTTTAACTGTTTCTTACAATATTCTAACGACGGTTTTATTGGCGTATAGAGAATAAAATTTTATGTTCAGCAATGGTATAATCTTGAATATCACGTATTTTGAGTTACAACACTGTTGAAATAGCAGTGCGATCATATTCTCTAAATTTTGATGTTGATGATGGAAAATTAACTTACTTCACAAGAATCTTTCTGTCCGTTCGCATAACCCGCACATATGAATGAGTTGAGAATTTTCTTGGAATGACCAGCAGTCTGGAACATCTCCTGGCATGCGCTGTTCTCTATTACAGGAACCTAAAACCAAGCGAAATTTTGTTCATACAAATATTCTTTATGGCACACTGGGACAAATACAAAAAATAAAAAGACAGGTACTACAGGCGGCCTTATTACTATACAGCAATCTCTTCCAGACAACCTTCCGGTTACATGAAAAACTGTGAGATAGTAATTAATTGAGGGCGCAACATGATACGTATTCAAAACACATATTGCACATACACAAATGAAAAAAGAAGAATAATAATAAATATAATCTAAAACAGATATCCAAAATAATAGTAATAAATAAATAAAACACTTAAATAAACAAAAACAAATAAATGACAAACAAAAAATACATACGATTACACAAAATGAAAGTAGATCAGAAACTATCTCATTTCACACTCGATATTAATTTAATCAACAATCAATATGTGAAGTGTTAGTAACTAATTAGTAACTAATTGATATCAACAATAGAATTATTTAGATTTTGCTTATAATCAAATAATGCCATCCAGACTATCGTTACTCTAAATTCAAGGCAGCGTTTAGAAGCTACAATGCCAGAGACACGTTTTGAGGTACACAGAGACATTGGCTTCAAACTTATAACTCCCCTCTTTTTGCGTCGGGGGTCGTACATACCTGAACTTCCTGTAATACTGCTGGTACTCCACCACCGTATTTCAATCGTCCCCATCCAGTGACCGTGGCCACGCGACCTGTGAAGTCCGCCTCGTCGGGTGGCATGCAAATTGGCACTGCAAATGTAAGGAGGAATTTGGTGATCGGTTTGACAATGACAATCACAGCATTTTTTAGTTATTTTCCGGATTCAAAATACAGTTTTGAAGTTATTTTTAATTTTATGATTTTTATTTATTTATTCAGATTTTAATTGTTATTAATAGCTTAGAATTTATAATGAGGTTCATCAGGGAGTCATCCTTATGCCAGTTTTATATTTTACTCATTATAATTTACGCTTCTATCTAAAATGTACAATAGTAGTGAGTTTGTTAAGCGCATTCTTTGTATATTTTTAAGATTGTTTCAGAATCAATGTAGTGAATCTAAGTTACAATAATATTCGAAAAAATATATTTACACATCAACAAGGTTAAAATGTATGTCTTAAAGTTCAAATTCACTGCGTCTGTGGCCGTGCGGTTACCATGCTGGTCTGCCACGTAGAGATAACGGGTGCGATTCCCGGGCAGGGAGAAATATTTGTATTTGAGTTTGGGTGTAATTTGTGATGTCCATGGCACCCGCGATACAGGGTTTCTTACAGGGTTATTTATTTATTTATAAATCATAAGAACTTTTTGTTTTATGTTATGGGTATTGTAACATTATGTTTGAATAAAAAAGGGACAGAGTCGTTTGTTATTACGTTTTTAAATAATTTTGAGTTTCCCAAAGAGCAGTCTTATGTTTCAAGTTACTTTAAGGTTAAAAAGAGAAAGTTCTCACCAATATGAGCGTCAAATTTCACAGGTGAATCTAGTTCTAACAATGCCAAATCATTCTCAAATGTGGCAGCGTCGTATTGTCTGTGTACAATTACTCTTCGCACATTCTTCGATACTGGTTTGCGTGGTTCAAGGTCACCGGAGATATCGTTTTCACCGAACACTGCTACCAAGGAAGCCAGGAACCTGAAAAAGTGCAATTGAAAAGTAAATTACAAATTGAAAATAGAAAAATTTTGGCGAAATGCACATCTATTGTTGTTTTTCTATTTCATAAATTTCCAAGTCGGCCGCCTTTCATACGAATCACCGTAGTGGCGACGAACGCACTTTGGGTTTTCACAATTTCATAGTCATGCCGTCAAATGTTGAAAATGTTTGCAAGAGTCTCAACAGTAAGGACATTTTCTAATTGCCTTTGTTTAAATTGCGACTGCTGTTTGGTGTCTTCTATTGATGGACTTCTGTTTTATTGACTGAATAACAAAAATTATATTAAAAAAAAATTATTCTGTGTGAACAGTATAAAGGTGCTTTTCCACCGGCGAGGCGAGATGAGTCGAAGCTAGACGATGAATGAAAGTATGGCAAAATTTCAATTAGCTCCTGGCGCATCTTCGGTGGAAATGGCCTGGATTGACCAGGATGGGCGAGGCGGGGATTGAAATATTTGTTTATTTAATATTGAACCGTATTGCTGCGTACATAGAGTATTATACACTGCAACACGTATCAAGCTCGCAAGTGCTCTGTCTCTCGCGATGAACATTTTTTTATTAATGTCAATTGCGAGATTTGTGGGGTATGTAGGATTTGAGATTTAAAAAAGATGGCTCCGTCTGATTCTTCTTCCGTTAACATATTTCATAATGATAATTTGCGGGACAAGTTACTCAGGCTCGCGTGTGCGTATAGATCTGATGAAGGCACTGCGCGCGCGCTGCATGCGCATTGCACGCGAGCTGTACTCATGCTGCATGCGTGCAGTTAAATACAATGTTCGTAGATATGGCACGCGTGGGACTGCAACTGTTATGGACAGGCGTGTAGCTTATTATCAAACACACGACTTGTTCGTCCCGTCGCTTGATATTATAAAAAAAAATTCTCACCCAGGTTGACAATGCGCAGCAGTAGTAACAAATCTGCTTGTAATCAGCACACCACCGCACTTATTCTTGGTGAAAAGGCCGAGCCATGTTGACTCCCTCACTAGGACCTGCCACGGCCATTCTCCGAATTGAGCGTTCTTACCGCCTACTATACGCCCAGATTTAACAAGAGGACGGACGCCGCATACTGAAATAGAATACAAGGAATGATTTAGTTAAAACACTTTTACGCTTTTCCCCCAGCTGGATACACCATTTATGTGATATGTGATAACCATAGGTTGGAAAAAGGTGTTCCACATATATAGATACATGTATAAACACAGCTACAAGGAGTAGACAGCGTCATAGAGTTGTTAAAAACCACCAAATATATATGTGGAACGCCTGTTTCCGACCATTGGTGATAGTAAATGACACGACCTCAAATTATAGTACAATATATGGCTACAAATGATAGCACATCAACTGTTAGGAAAGTACTATCGGCTATAATCGGCTTTCTTTGGATTTTTAATTTGAAAATTTAACACAGGTATAAGTGATTATACCTGTGAAAAACAACAGAAAAAATTTTAATCCTTGAAATTAGCTATCTGATCGTCTTTATATTAAAGCTCCATGTCAAACAGAACTAGTCACTGAAGATGATTTCTTCTGTCATACAATTGTTGTATAACAACATCGAGTATGTAACCAGAAATAGAGACGAAGTAAGGGCCATCAATCCCTGGCAACGCATCAGGAAAATGGGACTTATATCATTTTTAAATATCAACTACACTGAAATCACAAATTAGAAAGCTGAGAACTGACCTGTGTGTACGTCTCCGTATATTCCAAAAATATTCTGTATTTATTGTAATAAAGATAATATCTCTAGCTATGGGGGGTTTCCATTCGGGGTGTGGGAAAAACAGCAAAACATCTAATTACAAAACAAACGGAATCACATTTCATCGGTAATTAAATATGAAACATGTAATTTTTCAATTATCGTTTATTATAGCAAAGCTCAAGTAAAACTGGTCGATTTGAAGTACAACAATTGACGAAACCCGTGCTTCGAATTCGGACTGGCCAATCGGAGCGCAGTAATGATTTGGCAGAATAGTTTCCAAATAAATGAAATGACATTTCGTAACTATTTCTGGTTATATACTCGATGTATAATAAGCAAGACAGTTTTTTTAATATATTTCAGTTCTCTAATACTGTAGATTTCACTGTAATAAATGACACTGTAGTTGTAATCCTGTGTTTCTAAAACAATCTAGGTAATTGAAATAATACTCCAGTAAATGGACATTGAGCGTATACATCTTTACCTAATTAATAACGTTACAACACTTACAATTTTTGTCATTGTAGTCAATGGCAGAGTCCACGTACGTTGTAGTTACCTCATCAGCTAGCTCAGTGACGGTAGACGGTAGAATGGTGGTAGTGGTCACTTTTTTGGTAGGCTTGGGTTTCTTAGTTGTAGTCACCTGAAAGCAGTGGTCTACAGGGCGGCGTATGGGTTCCTTTTTATTTAATTTTCGACAAGCTCAAGTATTAGATCGTTTGCAAGGTTTTGTGTCTTCTATCATCATCTTTATTATTGCAAATTCAATTTTTTTTTCATTATTTAACCATACAAAACATCTTTTTGTTTAGTATGATCAAATAATTTTCTACTATTTTATTTCGGAAATGAATTGGACAGATTTTATATCCAACAGAGATATAGGCTGTCTTTTATTAAATAGTAACATTTTTAATGATACCTAGGTTCTTACACTGCTTGTATATAATGAGATATTTTCTCGTTTATATTTTTTGTAAAATACATTTCAACTTACAGGTTTTTTAGTTGCCACAGTCGTCGTAGGAGGTTGATTGGTAGTTGTTGGTCTTCTAGCAGCAGTTGTTTGTTTTATTGGTCTTTTCGTGGTTCTAATTGGCGGTCGTCTGGTAGTCGTAGTGAATCTAACTGGTTTTCTTGTTGTGGGTTTCCTAGTGGTTGCAATAGTCTTTTTAGGCTTCTGTGTAGTCGTTTTTGTGTCCTTTATAATAGTTGTGTTTGGTTTCTTATCTAATATTACTATATCGTGGAGTTCCTGGAAAGTACCTTGTAAACTTCCAACGATTTTGTTAACAAATAGATTCATTTGTTCGTTTAGTTTGTCGTCTTCCTTCCATATCGGTGTCGTAAATTCTACATCGTGTAGCAGATCTATTTCATTTATTTCCGAAATTGATACGCTGGTATTAAATGCTCCAGGGTTGGAACCTGTGGCGTTTAGCAAAGGATTTCTTACAGGTGGAAAGTTTATTAAATCATCAGGTGACGTTTGTAACTCCGGTCTAAACGTTGTTGATGAATACATATCTGTATATGAATCGAAATTTGGGTATGTCGTTACGGAAATTGGCCTTGTTGTTCCTGTTATAGGTTTTGTGGCTCCTTTTATAGGATATGGCGTTGTAGGAGAAGGTTTTGGAGTAATAACTACAGTCGGTGAAGATGGTCTATCGTAGGGTGGAGGAGGTTTCCCCATGTAGATATTATTTGTTGAAGCTATATGATTGTTGACAGTGATTTGACTAATAGGTTTTTTGAATGGTTCCTGAGATATTTCAACAAATTGTGGTTCTTTGTCTTCTGCAGAATCTGGTTTTGCTGTAAATCCGTTTAAGACTATAACGGTTGGAGTTACACTTGAAAAACTGTCAGGTGCTGTTTCGTAACTTGGTATTGGTGTGGATTCAGACGTTATCGGCCTACGAGATGGTTTCGCTCCTGTCACGTAACTGGTAGAAGGGGGACGCCTGGTTGTGGTTGTGGGAGCTGGTCTTCTAGTGGTTGTAGAACTGATATAACTAAAGGTGGTCACAGAATTATCAAAGTCACTTGGATCTGTGGGATATCTGTTAAAGGCATCAATTGCTTGACTAGTAGATTGACTAGGTTTTGGAGTAGAATATGGTTTTTGAGTAGTATAAGGTTTCTTTGTTGGTCTTAATTCCTGATGAACAGTGTTTGGGGTTGTATAAGCAAATGTGGGTTTTTTATTTGGATATTTGACTGTACTTGTGTAAATGCTGCTTGAGTAGGAAGGCTTGGTCGTAATTGGTTTACTTGTAATCTTAATCGTGCTTGATGAATAGGTACTACTTGAGTAGGAAGGTTTGTTAGTAATCTTCACTATGTTTGGTGAATAGGTAGCACTTGCAGGTTTACTATTTATCTGCACAGTACTTGGTGAATAAGTACTACTAGGATATGATGATGGCTTAAGTGTGACGTAATGTCCAGTACTAGCATAGGTTGGATATCCACTACTATATGATACTGGGGCAATAGTGACAGTAGGACTTGGCGAAGATTTTGTTTCCGCGCTTTCTGGATCTGGCGTCACGTCGTCCTTTAAACTTGGAGTACTTTCGTTTAGCATTTGTATGATACTATCTATAGACGATAGTTCTGTAACCTTCTGACTTTCTTTTGTTACTGTAGGTACCATTACGTAGCTTTCTGTTGATGGTTGCTTAATTGTAACCTTATTAGAAGGTCTGGGTTTGAATACTGGCTTAGTGTACACAGGTCGATGGGTAGAAATAGTTTTAGGAGGTTTCGAGGTTGATGTTGTTGGTGCTGCTGTAGGTTTTGTCTGCATTGAAGAGATTTGTATATTAAAATCTGAAGGTCTTGCTATATTATCTGCCACGGATCCATTTTTGTTCATTAGGATAGTATCAGCTGCGTTATGATCTATTGTACTGTGAGTATATATAGCATCAGGTTTTACGGGTTTTATATACACGAAATTATCTTCCTTTGGAGGCGATTGTAGTAAAGTGTTACTTATTTGATTGAAACCTTCATTGATAATCTCAGCTTGTATGCCTTCAGTACTCAAATTTTCAGCAGACTTTTCAGTAGATGACATTGAACCACCTGTTTTATCACCAGGTCTGTAACCAGGTGTGACGATTGGTTTGAAACTGTTATGCCAAGCATTTAATTGATCAGCATCGTAGTCTGGACCTTCAGTTTCTTCTGGGTAGTCTAAGTAACTGGTCATAACAACTCCAGGGCCTTTAGGTATATGAGATTGACTATCGGATTTTAATTGACAGCAGGCCCCGAATAAGAATCCGTCCATACATGTGCCAACAACTTCTCCACCTCGCTGGAAGCATTCGTGGTTAAACATGCATATTGTGTTGCCTCTATTAAATTTTGCTGTTCGAGTCGCTTTGCAGTAAGTTGGTGTTATTCTGTACCCGCCGAAGAGCTTTCTTGGCCTTAAAGAATCTGAAAGTAAAGAAAAAAGCCGTTAGTGTCAGGTTTTAGAATTTGCTCAGGTTGTGATTGTGATCTATCGGGTACAATTTTCGTCATTACCATTTGCCTTAAATACGACAATTCCCTTGACAAGCTGTTTAAATCTAGCAGCAGTAGCACTCCAATAGCAAATTAGTTTGAAATTTACTAAGAGCTTTTAGCGCAACAAAACATTGTGAGGAAACCCGCACACATCTGTAAAGCAATTTAAGGATGTGTGGGAAGTTCCTAATCCACATTAAGTACAGCCCAAATATTTCTTATTGTAAGAGGAGGTCTGTGTATAACGGGCTAAGACGGCCTCGGCCAGAAAGCGGCAATTTCAACTGCAAATATAAATTTGTTTTTTTGCTGGACATACCAAAATGAATTTGTTTGTAAAATCTAGAAGCATTGCTTGCCAAGTGCTCTTTGAAAGACTTGACGGTAAATGTAAATTGGTAATTTTGTATCGCTAAATCTTAGGACATTGGGGAAATTTGTAAGCAATCTCCGATTTTGGTGAAGGTTGGTCACGTGCTAACTATTTTAACCTAAATAGAATCAACTAGAATAGGATCATTTGTTTCATATTATCAATGTCACAATATTACAATTAACAGTACAATGTCAAGGGATGATATTATCGTCCCTAACGCAAACAATAATATAAAGTAAAGTAGTATAACTACCACTGCTTACCTAAATACAAGTTACGTAAAACAAAATTACAATTGTTTGAAAAGAAACTCATCGACGCTGTAGACTTCATTATCCAATAAAAGGAGTTTTAGTCGGGTATTAAACGTTTCGTCGTTTGTATAAAGTCGTCGTTTAATAAAGATATTGAAGCGAAATGCCAACCTAGGTGGCCCAACGGTTTGAACGGAGAAAGTCCCGGGTTCGATTTTTGGTAGGACCAATTTGGTAAATGGCTTTTCTAAATAAATTCCGGTTTTGGTATTCTGGAAAGTGCTCCGTAGTGAAGTCCGTTGCTTTAGTACCCATACAGGCATCTACACCAATTGCCTGTCTTGAGGCCAGTCAATTGGTGTAGATGTCTGACACAAAGTTGTTGTTGTTATTTATTATAACCGAACATCTGTCAATCTTCATGAGGGAGGACTTTTGGCCAAAGGGAGTCACATACCGCGACTCTGCGGGCAGTTACCTGACACCAGTTTGCGACACGTCGCCAACAAGTGCAATTCGTGTAGATTAATTATTTAATATGAATAGTGTCTTATTACATTGCATGCATATTAGTTCTTAAGGTATATATTATTATATGGGTCTTACGGCCTGAATTAAATAAATAAAAATAAATTATTTATTATTAAACTGCCTCTGTGACCGGACTGCCACGCAGAGGTCCCAGGTTAGATTATAGAAATATTTGCATGACATACATTTATTTCTTTCGTGAGTTTGGGTGTAATTTGTGGTTGTATATGTGTGTGTCCATGGCACCCGCGACACAGTGTTTCCCTAGTTAAGTCAACAGATAATTAATATTCCGACGAGATTAACTCAAACAATTCTTGGTTTCTACAAATACAAGCCTTTAAAGATAAATCAGCAAACACTAGAAAACACAAAGTCACCTTAGAAATGGCCTAAAACGTCTAGAAATTTTCCTTCCATTAAGTTTCTGTACACGCATGAAACTTTCTACGAGTTTCTAAGCAGACGTGACGCACTTAAATTAGATTTATTATTGATTATTAGATTTATATTAAAGCTTATTACCCGTAGAGGGTGACCATGAGCTTCGATCCGTTAGAACACATGTGGATGTAGGATAAGCTACACTGCCGAAATCGACTCACTTAGTCACAAGGTTTTTCTCTTTTCTAATTCACAATATAGGAGGCTGTTGTATCTGCCGAATACGATGGGAAAAGGGCGTGAATACATATTTCATTAGATAATTATATTAATTTATGGTGTCTTAAATTCTAAAATGAAAACTACATGAAATGGTTATGATTATTAATAATCATAACAAAACCAATGGTGTTATTTTGCAAAGTCAAAGGTTATTTATTCCATAGGTAAAATAAATTTACACTTGAAAACTTCGCATTTAAGCTACTACTCGTTCACTACGCTGACCTCTCTGAGAAGAACGAGCAAGAAACTCTAGGGATTGCTCTTTTCAAATAAACTTAAATGCTATGGAATACACTTTGAATCAAATTTGTGTGGATTCTGGAGCCAAGTCGTCTTTCCATACATCTTTATCTAACACGTAGTCTTCAATTTCGTAATATGATTTTTCGATCAAAATATTTACAATAATACACATGAAAAGGTAGTCTGAAATGGTATTCTAGTATAACATTTGAAGTCAACGGTCGTATTGTGAATCTATACCTAATCTTCCGCTACATGGCCCACATCAAAGATCAGTATATACTGGTGTGATCCAATCGTTACTTGTCCATTTACATTATCGATTACTGTTACAAACCCATTTTAGGGCGCTGACAAATTAGACGCTTAAAGAAGCGCGCCGTGGCGCCATCGTGGCGGTGCAGCCGCATCACTTTTACAAACTAGGTATTGTATGAAAATTAATCGTTACACGGCTGCCGTACCACCGAGGCGCTACAGACGTCCAACTGTAGCGCTTTTTTTATATAATACCAAATTACGGGACGAACAAGTCGTGCACCTGTTGGTAACGCCTGTCCATAACAGTTGCAGTGCAACTCGAAGCCTTAAATCGCAAAGATCTGGGGCACTGCCACTGCGCCCGTCATTCTGAGACTTAAGTTGACAAGTCCCATGTGCCTGTAATTTCACCAGCACCCTTCAAAACTGGAACGCAATAATGCTCACATCACTACTTGGCATCAGAAATAGGTAAGATTAGTCGAATTATATCTCAAGAAGCTCTACTACCACTTAACTATAGAATATATAATATAGAAGATATAGAGAAACTGGATTCTTGGATGCAGTTGTTGTATTCCGAACCATGATATAACTGTTTAATAAGAAATCAAACAATTTATAAAAAACCGACATCAAAAGTTTGTGGAATCACATCTTGTTGCCAAGTTTTATTGAAATTGGTTAACGGAAAGAGAGTGAAGTCCAATAAACCGGATTCAAGAGGTGGAAACATCATATCATCAGCTTACACGCGATGGCTGCACATCCTTGGCCGAACTCTATTTCAGAGGAGGTGGAACATTTTCTTCAAATTTGAAAGGGACCACTACAGAGTTACCCCATATCCAACAAGAAAAGAATTATCAAAATCGGTTCACAAATGAGTAATCGTGTAACACACAAAAAAATAAAATCGAATTGAAAACGTCCTCCTTTTTCAAAGTTTGTTAAAGAAAAATATAATTTATTCCAAAAAAGAAAAACATAGCACACTTATGTACAAAAGAAGAAAAAATAACATAACCATTAGATGATACGCACACAAACTAGAAGCAAATATTTATAACAAAAAATATCTATAACCATAAGTACAAGTGTCATACTATAAGAATATACATTTTCTGTATAAGAACAGAGCAAAATTTTTTAGATACGTAAGGAATATTTATTTCGAGAATTAAATTATTCATGGGGTAGTACGTACCTATCGAGAATTTTAGGCAAGTTCCACACTTGCATTAATTTTGGCAAATCGCATATCTGTAGTGTAGCACTGTCGTTAATGACTGGTTTAAATAAATGCATGTAATGACAAAAAAATAATACTTAAAATAAGACGTGAGAATTATTAGTAAATTTCCTAATATCTTAGAAAAACAATCAGATATAATATTGTAGAATAGGTGCTTTAAAATCAAAACTCGTGGTCACCCACACATTATTATCTCATTAGATATAACTGAAAAAGCAATAGAGATCTTGTGCTAGATTTTCTAATATCATATCCTTCGCAAGAAATTAGAATCGTGATCTAGATTAAGAAAATTGCATAGAGGTTAATTGGATAACATAAATGCTAGTCATGTTATATAGACAAACCTACAATAAAACCAAATTAGGCAATAATAAACCATTTACCCTCAAAAATAAAATAAAGTGATTTGATAAAAAAAAAAACATTTTATAAAGAGGGATGGCGACATCCCATGTATTTTGTGACCCGCTGTTTTTGACGACGTGCTTTAAAGAGACCTATGAACACATGTGATTCATGCATCAAAAAAGCCAATTGAGTACAGCCTGAAGAAGCCGGAGTTATAAAGTTGATATAGGTTATGTTTATTACATTGTCCTGTATTTTGCTTCAGATGTTTGTTCGTAATAGCAGAAAACAACAAGTTTTCGGCTTATACCCAAAATTAATAATAAAAAACTTGCTGAATATTCCCAAATCTGCCAAACTCATACAACGTTAACAAGTTCTGCCCAAGATCTGTCCAAATGGCAGAAATCTGATACAAATGGTCACACTATTCACAATGTCACATTGACATTGTCAAGAGACCTCTCGACAAAACTTTTCTTATCTCTTATTTAAAATATTGTCTAAGCATTTTTATCATGTTGTGTTTTATTTTTTACTTTATGCCATTACTTTATAAATATTATTTGATTAGGTATTTTATAGATTTATTTTTTACGAGTGTACTTTAAAATCACCTATACTTTATGTAGGTAAGCATTCAATCATGCTTTAAATGAAACGCACAAGAGTGTTACCTGATCTGTGGTCGACCTGAATCAATTGCCTATGTTCTTGCATTTATTCTAAAATACATTGTTTTACAATTTCCTTATTCCCGACTCCTAAAAATATACAAAAATATATTGATAAGTAAGCATAAACTAAAATGTAAAATTATACTAGCAATTGTAGTGTACGCACATAATTGTGCCAAAGACATTAGACAATATACGTTACACTGCTGCCCGCCGTTCCCGCACTACGACACTATCGCACGTGGACGTGAAGTAAACACAATGTTGTTTCATTGAGCTATCCCTATACTAAGTAGCGTAAACGCCAAAGCAATTACCATGACCGGTTCTTCGTTGATTGAATTATTGAGTCATTTTTTGCCATCCTTCTTTAAGTAATTAATAATAAACTTAATAAGAATAATAATGTTAAGCTTTATTTATCAAATAAATTATGTATTACAAAATAAAGATGCTCTGATCTCCAAACTAGTATGATACTGTATCTTGGAGAGTCAGATTTTTCCCGATAAGCACAATCACAAGAGATTTTCTATTGTAGTTCAACTTAAAGTAAGCAATAAAGGTATGATAATAATGACCAAGAACTATACTAAATAATTAAAAAAGATAGTATAAAGAAGAAAATAAACAACAATGATTGGCCTTTATGTGTGTGTGCTTGTGTGTGCGTACGTGCGTGCGTGCGTGCGTGCGTGCGTGCGTGCGTGCGTGCGTGCGTGCGTGCGTGCGTGCGTGCGTG
>NW_020653732.1:6433211-6437531 GCF_003589595.1 Hyposmocoma kahamanoa | reverse complement strand
GTGCGTGCGTGCGTGCGTGCGTGCGTGCGTGCGTGCGTGCGTGCGTGGCAATTAAGACACGAAAAGAACCAGACCTTACGAATTTTTCTTGTAGTTCTTTGTTATTGGTTTTTTGCCGTAACGCCATCTATTTTTCTAAGCGATCTTTGTTGTTAATAATTAAAACTTTTATTTCATTAATAGAAGTACGTAATTGACTAAATATATTATATAGTTGATTTAATGGAAATTTAAATGGATAAATTTTTTATTGGACATTAAAAATTACAATGCAGTAATAGAAGGCACAAAGCGCAAACGGCACAAGTTAACAGCGAACCCCGCACTAAGCTCAATGGACAACTTATTTTCACTATTACATGAGCCAATTAATACAAACACACATTAGTTACAGAATTAAATTATATAATGTTTTTGTTGTGCCCAATGCGGCGCTGTCAGTGTGGGCGTTATACTGATTTTTTTTCTGAGTAGTAGTCTACATGATTACTTATATTTGAATGTTACGGAAGCGAAGTAGTTAAAAAAAAGACTGTTTTATGGAAATAGTCGATTTTATTAAGTTACGGGGCTGCATTTTTATAACAAAGCCTTAAAAAGAATATTAACTATGTGTCAGATAACCACCAATAGCCTGGTCTCAAACTGGGAGATTCCTGTACTATGAGTACCAAAGCATCGGAATTCACTCACACCCAAATTGGTCCTAACGGGACTCAAACACGGGACGTCCTCATCCAGTGCCCACAGTGCCGTTTAGCCACCGAGGTAGACATTCAGCCTCAATATCTTTATTTAGGTTAAAATAGTTAGCATGTGACCAACCTTCACAAAAATCGGAGATTGCTTACAAATTTTCGTATTATGCTAAGATTTAGCGGTATACAATAACCAATTTACATTTACCGTCAGTGTTTGTCTTGCAAAGAACACTTACCAAGTAATGCTTCTAGTTTTTACAAGCATATTCATGTTGGTATATTCAGCAAAAAAAAAAAACAAATTTATATTTGCAGTCAAAATTGCCACTTTCATAGGAAGATATAAAAAAAAGTTTTTTTGATACGTAATTAATTCGCTCGAGGAACCGAAATTAGAGCTTCCCGTTACAAACAATTCAATTGTATAATTTCAAACTCGATAGATTAGTTAATTAACCCGCCCGGGATTTAACCTGGTTTTTACCCAAAGCGCTGGGTTTTAACCCATTTCTGCCCAAGAGTCCTATGATCTGACCTCAGATCAGCCCGTTTGTAGCAATAGAGCTCCTTGTGAAAGAGTTCGTCCAGGGAAGTACTGCGGCCTTGCCTATTTATGCCGCCAAGCAGTAATGTCAACATTATTGTGTTCCGGTTTTGAAGCAACGAAGAATCGGCGATTAATCGGGCCCCGATTTTACGAACACCTAACCACAAGTCTTCGAAGTGTTACAAATGACGAAGTGTTTTGTTCCCGACTGAAAGACCTTTTATTGGATAATGAATTCTACAGTGTAGAGTAATTTCTTTTAAAGAAATTGTAATTATATTTTTAATTTTGGACGTTTGTATTTTGAAAATATTTGCATTTTTATTTGTATTATTATAAGTTCATATTTTCCTTTATTTCTCTTTTAATTATTTTATTTTATATTAACATTAAAATTATTATTTACCTTAATGACAATCATGTTATCCCTTGACATTATATTTCGAATTGTGATATTATGAAATTGATAATATGAAATAAATTATTATACGGTATTGATTTTTTATCTAATATGAATAACATCATATAACATAATTTGCATGTATTTTATAATAATAATAATAATAATAACGCACACACTCGACATAGCCCCGCACTAAGGAAACCCTGTGTCGCGGGTGCCATGGACACACATAGACAGACAACCACAAATTACACCCAAACTCACGAGAGAAATAAATGTAGGCCATACAAATATTTCTCCCGGCCCGGGAATCGAACCTGGGACCTCTGCGTGGCAGTCCGGCATGGTAACCGTTCGGCCACGGAGGCAGTTATACGATGTTACATTTTTAATACACTCAGAGGGAGTGAGCCTGGTGATCTGTAACACAGTTCCTCAACCTAGTACAGACTCCAGAGGATCTACTCCCATTATACATCCGACATGTGTCCGAAACAATTACTGTCAAATAAGTAATATTCGTCTGAAAGGAGACCCGTGCTCAGCAGTGGGACGTATAAATGGGTTGATGATGATGAAGTAATACTCAAGTATAACTTCATTGGTCAACCATATTACAAGACAATGTCTTTTAATTCGGTCGGGTATTGCTTATTTGACAGTAATTGATTCGAACGCATTTTAACGGGAGTGGACCCCCAACTCTCACTAAGGAGCTTGTTATTTTGCATGAAAATTAACTACTTATAGACCTTATTGAGGGAAAGTAAGCCATTTTGTATATTACTACATTAATACTTCATTAAATAATAGTTACAGAACATAGTTATTTTTGATACAAATGCGGAAAGTTAGTCATTATTAACAAGTCTCGAGGCTTCTTGGCCCGAACAGGGGGTCTCGATCTCCGTGCGACATCCGTCCGAAACAATTACTGTCAAATCAAACTATGTATCAAACGACGTTTTTTAATACATTTGCGAAAAAACTACATTGAAAGTAAAATAAAACAGTATTTTAAAAAAAAACTCATTTTATTTCTTTATCTGATAAAATTCAGAGTACAATGGCAACTGTTGCCAGTATTCAGCCACATTAAAATTACTATTTTAGTGGCGCGGCGCGCAACGGTCTCGCGCAATACTCACCTCCGGTCATTGTTAATACTCAATCAGCCATCTTTATGGAAAATATTTTGGTATTTTTAAATGTAACCCGTTGTTTTTTAAAACACCTGTGCAATTTAAACATAAGATGTTTGTAAGTAAATATAAGTTTTAATGACGAATGACTTACGTCACAAAGCACATAAATGTTAAATAAATACACAACCTCTTTAGTTCTATGTTTAAGACTTGAAACAACAGTAAATAAAAAAGTTATGGAAAAGTAAAAAGCACTAGTGCGAAAAATCCAACTTTGGGCACGATTGCAAAACACAGAAAAATAGGTACAGAAATGTACCTAGCTCCTAAACTAGGATCCCCTGTACTATGGGTAGCTAGGTCTCATGTCCGTCAATTGTGTTGTCTAAAAATAACAATAACTTAGTATATTCAGTCCGTAGCAATGCGCGTTCGGAAACGGACGTGCCACGACGAAGTGAGTTAATTACACCTAACTCGTGTTTCGAGCGGCACAAGCCGCTGCGCGTAATTGACAATGAATTCCCAGCAACTCATTGCCAATGAGCTCCTGGCGTTCATTGTACACGCTATCGACACCATGGATGAAGTCAGCATAGTGCAGATATGCAAATCAAATTTCAGTGAAGATGAGATTTGCAGTGGCAAGATGCTGCTTTTCCAGCGTCTCGGTAAAGCCGAAGAGATGCCATCTCGCCGGAGGGATGGAGGCGTGAAGAGTCTCCAAGACATCATCACGCTGCTGAAGGAGACTGACCCGGACGACGTGCCTACATTCGTGGCGAAGGAGCTGCACAAGCTGCCCCCCGTCACGTTCGACCACGTCGATGTTACTAGGCTGCTGAAGGACATTACGTCCCTGAAGTCTAGCCTAGCCGAAGTACAGTGTAAATTAGAGGCTTCGGATAACATCATAAGTGAGCTGCGTACCCAAGTTGCGTTATTAAGCAATGCTGTTTCGGTATGTAGGTCACCAGAAGCCTCTAATGTAAACACACGACGCGGAGCTGCGCTGAATGCCTCGGTCAGCAGTTTCGAGTCGGCACACAATGCGTCACCATTCGTTGCTGCCACCGCGCATGATGCGCCGCGCCCCGCTGCCCGCCCCTCTGCCTCGGTGGAAATGTCACGCGTGTGCACGCCAACCCCGACACGTGCATACGCCGCTGTAGCCGCTGTAGCCGCTTCAACTAGCCGACCCGCCACTTCGAAATTCGAGCGGCGGCAATCGGCTAAGGATAAAAACAATTTCCGTGTGCCTGTCTCTGAAGTTGCAAAACCACAGAGGCAGACGGTCCAGTGCGACGAGGATGGCTTCACAAAGGTGGTGAAGAGGAAGCCCACCAGCCGTAACCAGTGTGGCACAGCTCCGACAGGACCGAACTTCCTGCTGCGTCCGGCCGTACCGACGACGCTGTTGTACCTGTCGCGGCTGCATTACTCCACGAAGTCTGAGGAAATAGTGGAGTATATCAGTCATAAAACCAAATACACCCTGAGGGTCGAGCGGTTGGAGTCTCGCCG
>NW_020653732.1:6424591-6433201 GCF_003589595.1 Hyposmocoma kahamanoa | reverse complement strand
ACCAGATTGCGCCACACGTCGCCGATAAGGGAAATCGTGTAGATTAGTTTTTATTATTATATTGTGTGTATGTTTGTTTTAAGGTATATATAATATAGGTGTATTTTGTTTTTATATTGTTATGTATGTTAGTCTATAAGGTATGTATACATGGGTCTTTGTTACCTGATATAAATAAATAAATAAAAATAAATAAATTGTATTGTATTGATGGGCCAATTTTAATAATAATAATAAAAAACTGCGATTACTGTATTCTTGTGCACCTAAACATACTTCACGATTATTATCATCAACCTATCACACGTCCTACTACTGGGCACGAGGCCAGTAATTTTTTTATTCTATTCTTAACCGACTTCAAAAAAGAGGCAGATCTCAATTCGATTATATATTTTTTATTGTATGTTTGTTACGCGATAACTCTCCAGCATTTGTGAACCGATATTAACGATTCTATTTTGTTGGAAAGAGGGTATCTCAGTATTGGTCTCATTTAAATTTGAAGAAAATATTCCACCTTTAAGGGTGGCTAACTAGGGGATGAATGACTTTTGAGGTCGGTTTTCTTTAGTACCCTGTACTGATGTCAATTTATGTTATTCTCCTACGATATTAGTAAATATCTAAGACTGTACAGTGAGATGAGTCCACAGATTGAGTCACGCGTGATCCGCATTATTTGTGGAAAAGTTTTTGGTTACGAAACGTTATAGTATGACATCAACTTTGGAGAAAGTGATATTTTATTTCCAAACACGCGATATATGTTGTAAACTTAAACTTTTTAACAAATTTTTCACTTCATTATGCATCTGCATAGGTATAACACTAACTGCGTTCGGATTTGGACAAAAATTGGTTTTCTGAAATCATGTCATTCTCGCTGTGATAGAAACAGAAGATAAAGAAGAGGTGCAGGCGTCACAAAGTCGCTAGCAGAGATGTCGTGACATCATAAAGAAATTTACAACAATTCGCTCCGATTGCATTCATCTAGCATTTCAACTGATATTTTGCAATTGCCATATAGTCGTCACACATGTTTTTATTTCATTATCATGGGTATTCTTTTATGTAGTGTGTTAAAATCATTGAAGATGTATTCTTAGAATATCGACACATAACTGCGATATTTCAGTCGTGTGCTGTCGGAATATATCTGATGTGGCTAATATAACTGTGTCTATAAAACATCATAAGTAACAGGACGATCAAGTCGTGCGTCTGGTGGTAAGCGACACACCTGTCATAACAGTTGCAGTGTCGCTCAGAGCTTTGAATCACAAAGGTTTGAGGGGCACTGCCACTGCGCTGACCTGAGACATAAGTTGAAAAGACCCTTCAAAACCGAAACCCAGTAATGGGCACATTACTGCTTGGTAGCAGAAATACATAAGGAAGGGAAATTAGTCATCTTTATGTCACTTACGATAAGAACGTTCCAAAGTGTTAAACTTGAAGTGCTCGTGAGTGCACCGGATGTGGATAGGAACTTAGTCCATGAAACGCTAAAAAAAAATTTTTTTTTTTTTATCGCACTTGCACGTACCTAAATAGTATGATTGCATACAAGCTAACTTGACTATAATGCCCCGAATAAAACCCTCGCGCCTTTTTTCTTCTCATTACAGCCATGGTCGGTAATAAATATAAAAAATAAAAGCAAAAAAAGGCAGTAGAGCGTTTGAGTCGCTTAATTTTTATATTTTATATTGTTTTTAAATAGTCATTTTCTGCCAAATAATTACACCTTTGTACCTGTTATGTAACATTTCGAAATATTATTTAATAAAATAATTGAGTTTTAATAATTTTTCAAACACAGTAAGGTTATTCTGTTCAGGAGTAGTGACACGTTTAAGAAGATTCTTTGAATTAGCAAAAATTTATTAGTAAAGCAATTTTTACCATGCCAAAAATTTTTATTGCTCGTAACTTGGTAAGAAGGTAAACGATGAGTCAGTTAAAGAGCACCTCAAGACGGTTATCTGGGTCACCTTACACTTGCTTTTCGAGAGACATAGATATTTGAATAGATCTGGTTTTTTTTATTATAATTTACTTGGATTAAATGTCTATTGCATGAAATGAAACTACAATTATTATTTGTATTAGGAAAGTAAAATCTGCCCCCGTAGCATGCCGCCTCCATAAACCTATTATATTTTCATTTAGCTGTCAAATTCGAGTGATAAACTGGCATTGTAGAATTTTATCACAATAGCGAACACGGCGAGCACCGTGACGTCACATTTTTATGTCATCGCGAGCGCCGGCGACCAATGACTGCAAAAGACTAACACAGTGTCTAACATAGCAGCATTCTCACAGCTGATTTTAAAACATTTGCACAGTAATTTTATCAACGTAAAAATAGAGCGCGACAGACGAAATGAAAATACGTTTTTTTGTTTCATAGGTTTCGTGGCGATGATTAAACGACAAAGCTATATACGCAATTTTATATCGTTGTCGTTGTTCTTCAAAATGTATAACACTAGTTCATTACCAAATAAGCAAACTTACATTTATCAACTGAATTAATTATTGTCACGGGGAGGTTTATCACACATATTCTGCCATGCTACGGCCCCTGATGATATAAAAAATCATAAAACAAAACTTGTTGTTAATGATGTTAGGAATTTATATATAGTCGTGCGAGGTTTTAGTATATTACAAATAAGCCTGTACACTACGTACCCAGGGCTCAACACAGTTCTCTGTGGTGAGCCCGTTAGTGGCTAATCAGCTGTCATTGAAATGAAAGTGAGCGTCACAGACCGGAAGGCACAGTCGACCACACAAATTGTAAACGTAATGGTAGAGACACCATAATAGGCAAAAGTGTGTGGCGAAATGGTTTTATAAGAAAAATAACTTTTCCTTTGGAATTGATGGAGAATCTTTTCAGTTATTGGTTTTGGATCGACGAGTTATTAGTCGTAGAGCTCTTCGTGAAAGGTGTCGTCCAGGGAAGTACTGCCACCTTAACTATTGCCGCCAAGCAGTAATGTGGACATTACTGCGTTTTGGTTTCGAAGGGTAAGGGGTGCTGGTGAAATTACTGGCACATGAGACGTCTCAACTTATGTCTCAGGGTGTTGGGCGCAGCAGCAGTGCCCCTTTGATTTAAAGCTCTTAGTGGCACTGCAGCTGTCAGAGACAGGCGTGTCGCTTACTACCAGATACACGACGTGTTCGTCCCGTCACTTAAAGAAAAGTTTCTTATTTGTGAAACCAAAACTATCTTATTTGTTTTTATTTCAATTAATCAACAAAACTGTAGACAGCATTTTTATGTATCTTTTACAAATGTATATAGATATGCTATATAGATGCTAGATAGATGCTATATGCTATATAGATGCATACTAATTTATAACAAAATACCAGACATCCTCAAGAAAGTAGATAGTGACAACGTGTTTACAACCAAGTTGAGGTCTCTCTTGTTAAGTAAATGTTATTACAATGTGGGAGACTTCATGAACTCTCCTATAAGCTAAAAGAGTCCAGTTTCAGATAAGTAATTTTAAGTCTATGTAATACTATGATCTAAAGTTTATTAATGATAATTTTAAGATCCTATATGTATTAGTTCCTAAATGTTATTATTATTATTTTTTGCTATTATTTTTATTTTTACAATTTTAATATTACGTTTAATAATAATTAATTGCTGCACCCCAAAGGGGTGTGTATGTACTTATTACCTATGTAATTTTTGTACCTACATTGTTTGCAAATAAATAAATAAATGTTCTGTAGCCAATAATAAAAAAGCCTATTACAGAATCTCTCTACGAATACAAAATATGTGACATGGTTAGAACTTTGGGTAGAAAAATAAATTAAAACTTGTACTTTATAAAACAATGCTGTTTTATAAAGTACAAGTTTATTCACTAACTGTAAATAACTAATATAAATTGTCCTGTAAACATCTAGTAGCAGTAGGTACATATAATTCATCCAGGGAAGTACTGCCACCCTACCTATTTCTACCGCCAAGGGGTAATGTGAGAATTACTGGGTTCCAATTTTGAAGGGTGCTGGTGAAATTATAGGTCACTTGATATTATAAAAAAAGGTGTATGTGTGTGTGTGCGAGTGTGATGGCGCGTGAGTGTCTGCCTTTCCTCTCTTTCTTCAAAAAATACGCTAGATAGCTAAGCAGGTAAAACAAACAAAGAAAGAATCATCGTTAGTGCTTGCTACTATATCTAAATATAGGGCTATTTAAACTATCCAATTATTTTTTTAGTGATTGCGTACAACTTAATCAAATTGGTTTAGGTCTCGGTATTCTGGGAAGTAACCCAAAGTGAATTCCATTGCTCTGGAAATTCTCTAGTTTGAATTAATAATTAGGCGTGGAATTGGTGTGATTGTCTTGCACATTATTATATCAATATTGTTAACCCGAATGACTACATTGTCCGCGCTCAATGACTCTCTATCTCACGTAGGCAACCTGGACACCACGATCGCTGCATATATTGTTTTGTTGAGGTTAATACCTAATAAAAAGTGAATTTAAAAGAAAACACAAAGGTTTTAATGGTTTTTTTTCGTTACCTCGTAAAAACCAATTGACTTACAATTATATGGACGTCGGGTCCGCGCTAAAAAGTGTCCGAACTTATAGGGCGTTAAAATCGTATACAGAGCATCATTCACGCTTTAGTCTTCGTTTGTTTCTTCTGACAGCGAAGCAAGCAAAATTAGACAGTACTGCGATGACATTACAATTTAAATTCAACGTTTTAGCTTTTTCATATTCCTTTACATGTCACTACGTTTAAATAAGTAGACTTGGGACATTTTTTCGTGGTTTTTGTATTAGACCCGTCGTCCATTTATTTGTAAGTCAATGTAAAAACCTGAAAAGAGTTTAATGTTTTAAGATATCATCTAAAGTTAATATTATTATGAATGCGAAAGTGACGCTATCTGTTAAGTTTTCACGCATAAACTGCTAAATAAAATTTGATGAACTTTGGTGTAGAGATCGGACTTAAGGCGCGTTCTCATTATGTCGTAACGTTTTAATTATCGTTGGACGATTGTCCTATATCACGATCTTTATCTGTCGTCACATTTTTATAGTGTTTTGTTTATCGTCTGACGACAGTCGTACTAGCTCTTCCCTTTGTCACGACAGTCTGTTGCAACTTCAAAAAAGTAGTGAACGATAGGTAATTGTATTCTTCTATGTGTGAACAACATAAGGAAAATGACATAAGCTACGTTTTGTCACAAAAATAAATCTTAAAAGCGGTGAAATAGGGGACGAATTTGTTTTGTATAGAGAACCAACAATTTCTCAAATAAGAGATCGGAAAGTTAAAACAATGTTTCAGCATTTTTGATCAATTCCTCATCAAAGTAAAACATGAGTAGGTTACTCGAATTACTTATTGTACACAGACGCAGTCGCGGGTACTAGCTAGTTGTTCAATAAAATACTTCACAGCGGGTGTCGTAATGATTTTCGGAAAAAAAAAAACACTCGATTCCATTAAGTCGTTTATAGGTTGCAAATAAACAGATAACCAAAAACCGTACCCTGATTGTGGGACAGACGGGTAAGCAGGATGTACAAAGTAAGTCAGTGCAGATACGACAAGAATAACAATCAGTCATTAAATAAAACAACTACTTTCCTAATGCAACAGAGGTCAGTAGGTTTCTATTTGTATTTAAGTTCAATTTTCAAGTTTCAACTTACATGCCAAGACTATGCACTAACTTAACTTGAGATCAGATTCTTGTGCAGTAGAGAAAACGTCTCAGTAGAGCAATTTTGAAAAAAGCTGCATGTTATTAATTTAAGATTTACGTGGTTTTTTTATGATACTAAGTGACGAACAAGTCGTGCACCTGGTGGTAAGTGTCACGCCTGTCCATAACAGTTGCAGTGCCGCTCAAATGACACTGCCACTGCGTCCGTGACCCTGAGACATAAGTTAAAAAGTCTCACGTGCTTGTAATTACATCAGCACCCACCGTGGCAGTACTTCCCTGGACGAACTCTTTGGCTTGCAGGCTGAAAACAGGCTGATCCGTGGTCATGTCACAGTGCTCTTGGGCAGACATGGGTTAAAACCCAGCACTTTGGGTAAAAACCCGGTTGGAACCCGGTTGGGTTAATTTGGTTAACCCATAGCCCAACTTTGTTTTAACTACATATCAAAATTTGATGATGCTTTGAATATCGAGTTTGAAATTATAACATTGAATTGTATCTAACTGTAAGCTCTAATTTCGGTTCCTCGAGTGAATTAACTACGGTTCAAAAAACTATTTTTTTTAACTTCCTATGAAAGCGGCAATTTTAACTGCAAATATAAATTCTACAGCTACGAAAATCCATTAAATTATACACTAAATCATCGCCATCATTATCATCAATCCATTTATACGTTCTACTGGTGGACTCGGGTCTCCTCTCAGGACCAGTTTTCTAGCTATTTTCGACGCTACACAATTCACGTAAATTCATTGTGCCATGGTAACAAAACTTCTGCTTCCATTACGTTCCGCAGATGTGTAAATAGAGCGTAAGTTTCCATTCAGTAAAACAAAACAAATCAATATGTGTGTTCTAAATATTTCGTAATTCTAAAATTCTTATGACAACGGCTCAACTTTAAACTAAGTTATTCTTATGTAACTGAGGCATTTTAGACAAAAAGATTTTAACTTTCACTTACTCACTTGCTTTCTTTAACTGCGAGTTAAGTTTTTTCTTAACTACCCAGTTTACAGTTAGGTAACGTTTAAGCTTTACTGTTCAATGATTACGCTATTCTAAGACGCTATTTGTAGTTACTCTGCTGTATCAACTTTTGCGCTGTCCACTGCTGAGCATGGGTTTTAAATTACATCTTGAACTGCGCTATATATTTTATTATGTGTCGTGTTGCTTTAGGCATTGACGATTGCTGTAGCACAGCGGTTTAGCACTTTTGCCGCTAAATGAGGAGGCCCCAGGTTCGTAATTTTTATGTTATTGTAATCGGTAAACGGTCAAATGGTCAACCATGATAAATGGTAGAAGTCAGATAAACATTTGTAATACCAATTAAGTATTACTCTGAATACCTAAAACAATCGGGGCGCAGGATCACACCTAGCGCAAAATGTCTATTGGAGGAGACCCATGCTTAGCAGCGAAAAGTATCCATATAGACGTGGAGATGTTCAGAAGGCGTACTATTGCCTTCATTGTAGAAATTATAAACTTTATTAAACTACACTTTTTGATAACTAAATTTATTTATCTGTCCCAGATTTTTAAATATATGTATATAGAGTGCCCAGTATAATTAGTGAATTTAAGAGCACAGGTTAAAAATCTAAAATGTATTACTTAGTTAAATTCACAAATCTGTCTATAATTTAGTTTATTAATATTTTTTGCAACAAACGTGTAGATGTAGTAAACGTATTTATAATATCGTGATTAATTAGGAGCAGATTTTCATTTATTATTTATTTTTTATTGGCATCAAGTGACTGGATGAATAATTCGCGCGGCTGGTGGTAAGCGACATGTCTATTCTGTCTGTCACTCGGAACTTCAAATCGCAAAGACCTGAGGGGCACTGCCACTGCACCCGTCACCCAGAAACGTATATCGACAAGTCTCATATGATTGTAGTTACTCCAGCACCCTTCATTATCGTAACGCAGAAGCTTTTTCGTATGCCACAACCGCACAAATGACAATGACAATAACATTCGTTTTATTTTACTATTGTTTTTGTTTATGTGTTTTTTTATTAATCTCTTTTTTATATCTTTTTGTTGTTAGAATTGAAATAAATGTTTTTCTATTTTTAACCGACTACAAAAAAGGGGGAGGTTCTAAATTCGACTGCGCTTTTTCGTTTTTTTTTTGCATGTGTGTTACGCGATAACTCCTGCATTTGTGAATTGATTTTGATCATTCTTTTTTGTTGGAAAGAGAGCACCTCAGTAGTGGTCCCATTTAAATTTCAAGAAAATATTCCACCTCTAAAGGTGGCAAAGTAGGGATTTGAAACTAGACTTTTGAGGTCGGTTTTTTAGTGTTTAGAATATAAATGTTTTTCTATTTTATTCTACTCAATGTGAGTACTTCCCTGGACGAACTCTATCACAAAGAGTTCTACTGCTCTACTGCTCTAAAATCAGGTTTTGAAATATTTTTTTTTAATATCGATGGACTCTTGTCAATATTATAATTCGAATTTGAAAACGAAATTGATGAAAAGAATTAATTGGTGTTATAAAATAATTAAAAACTTGATTTTCAATAATTAGCAAACACGTATATCCTCGTATATTTTTGATGAGTGATTTATTCACTTTTTACATAGAGACGACTCCCTTGATATATCTAAGATCTATTAGGTAGACATTTTCCTCAACATCTTCCGGCACGGAAAGCCTACTTGTGAACCAGAGCGTATTAGAAACGCATACCGAATGCAGGCACAATCTGCAATGAGGTATTATCTCACGTTTTTATTAATTGCGATGCAACCGATGGACGGTTAATGACCCCCATGTACTGTTCTTTACATATATCTACATATATGATTACATACACATTTG
>NW_020653732.1:6359420-6419591 GCF_003589595.1 Hyposmocoma kahamanoa | reverse complement strand
CAACCGTGATCATGGGACATGTAAAGGGCCCGAAAAGTCTGTTTGTTAGAAAAAAACACCAAAAAACCAATATTTAATGTATATTCTGCTAATAATCCATGACAGAAATCGAAATTTTTAAAAATAAATTAAAACCCATTTATTAGGGTAGGCAAAGGTAGCCACCATACAGCCTCTTCATATATTTAAACGAAAACTAAACAAACGCTACAAAACAAAACTACAAAGAGATAGAATAAAATATTCCACGTATTATCAAAATAATAAAAATAATATCGCGCACACACTCATAACCCCGCACTGGGGAATCCTTGTATCGCAGTTGCAATGGACACACATATACAAATATTTCTCCCGGCCTGGTAATCGCACCCGGGACCTCGGCGTGGCAGTCCAGCATGGTACTCGACAAAGGCCTTGCGCATACCTCATAATGTAACTCACCTATACGATTTAATAATATTCAAAATTTTGAAATATTCCATAACGCGTAGTAACCTATCCCTGATGGACGGAGTATTATAACATCCCAACACATCTCAGCCCATAAGTGTCAAGTAAAGTTTGCAAAGAGTTCCTCCAATGAAGACTGCCACCTATTTCTATCGCGTAAGGGTGCTGCTGAAATTACAAGCATATGGGACTTGTCAACATATGTCTCAGGGCGCACACTGTATCTATAGACGTGTCTTGTCATGGTACAAAGTGACGGGAAGAACAAGTCGTGCGCTCGATGTTAAGCTAAACGTCTGCCTCACTCAGAACTTTAAGTGACAAAGATCTGAGGGGCACTGCGCCCATCACCTTGAGGCGTAAGTTCACAAGTCCCAGGTGCCTGTAGTTTCTCACATTAGTGCTTGGTGATTGAAAATATTTATGGTGGCAGTACTACCCTGGACCTTAGAATAATAACGCATAGAAACCTAGTCCGCACACGCTAAGTGAGGCAAATTGAAGCGCGCCCAAAGGGCCTACACGAGCGGGCGGGCCTTCAGTGCTCAAGGTCAACTTGCACCGCGAACAGATCAAGAATTTTAGCTAAAAATGACGAAATGTGCGGTAAATGAGTGTAAAAATACGTCAGACAAACATAAAATAGATACTAACATCACATTTCACAAGGAAGTAACGCGTTTCAACTTGTATTTTTATATAAATATTCACTAAAACCGAAAATTAACCTACTACTAAAACTAGCCTACATGAATTTGATTTTTGCCTCACTTGTGACAGTTCGTTTGATATGAAACTATCATTCTATGCGTTATTATTCTAAGGTGGCAGTACTACCCTGGACGAATACTTTTACAAGAAGCTCAACTTCCACTAATATTAGGTTATAAAAAAAAGTTGTGAGAAAACTCTCGTTCCCTAGAGAAATAATAAAAAAGCTTTCCCTTCAATCAGTACCTTGGCAGCCATCATTAAAAATCGATGAGAACATTTCTCTCGGTAAAATAACGTGTCATATTGACACAATTTTTTTCACACATCCCGCGTAGACGTGTGAATAATACTGGCGAGATGTCTAATCGACAGAGACAATAGACTTTCGTTTTATTTATGGGTAGTATCACTTCCGTATTTGCCCACTTTCTAGACATGTCGCAAAGAGATGCTATAATTGCTTTGGCATATGAAAGTGTCAAATAAAGTGATGAGATGACAGAAAAAATTGTAATTTCCTTTTGGCTTTTTTTGTTTTTGTAATATCAAGTGACGAGAGGAACAAGCCGTGCGCCTGGTGGTAAGCGACACGTCTGTACATAACAGTTGCACAGCTTTAAATCTTAAAGCTCTAAGGAGCACTTCCACTGTGCCCGTCACGCTGAGACATAAGTTATCAAGACCCATGTGCTTGTAACTTCACCAGCACCCTTACCCTTCAAAACCGGAACGCAGTAATGCTCAGATTACTGCTTGGCGGCAGAAACAGGTAAGGTGGCAGTATTCCCCTGGACGAACTTTTTCACAATGAGCGCTACCGCTACTGCTAGGTTTTATTTTATTTTTTTATTAAATGAAAAATTATGGCTAATGACAGATATCCTTCGTACAAACATCATTAAATGATATTAAACAAAATGTTATCGGTAAGTAAGTCCCTGAGTCTGTCGAAAAGCCAATTTAAATAAAAATAAACTACACGTAACTTTGTAATACGTTCATTGCTTGATTTTTACGAGAAATTGAACATTAATTAGATTAGTAGGTGACTTCTTTAAATTTTTTTCGAACAGATTTTCTACTCACGTTTTCGAATTTTGTACTAGAACAAAACAATTAGAAACAATCCACTAACTTTTGTTTCGTACGCTCTGAATAGTGTGGGAACTTAGTAATTTCAACTATGTTTAATTACACATAATTATAAATGACTAATTAGTGACCATGACTTCGCTCTCACTTGTAAAACTACATTGTAAACAGCTATCTCTGTCAATTTTATTTTCTCCTGGTACCTGGTACTGGAAAGGCCATACCATACACTAATAACATTCGAACTAAAATTTAAAAAACCCAAATACAAAACAATAGACTTCATAGAACCTTTCTCTTGAAAAGTTGCCATTTTCACAATAAGACATTTATTGTTGTCGATAGCAGTAGAGCTTCTTATGAAAGAGATCGTCCAGGGAAGTACTGCTACCATACGTATTTCAGCCGCCAAGCAGTAATGTGAGCATTACTGCTTTTCAGTTTTGAAAGGTACTGGTGAAATTACAGGCACACGGGACTTGTCAACTTATGTCTCATGGTGACGGGCGCAGTTGAAATACCCCTCAGAACTTTTTTAAAGCTATGAGCGACAATGCAACTGTCATAGAAAGGCGTGTAACGCTGCCGCAGGGATTTGAACCATTGTCCTTTCAATTGAGAAGCAACCATTTTCCCACTGAGCTATCGGCGCTCTGTGATGGTAAAATGTAAGTTTGTATTTTCACTTTAATCTAACCGGCTGTTGGTAGAAATTCGTCCCACTTTTGTTTTTATTAAATTACTAATTAACAGATTTTTTGGCAAAAAGATTCTCACGCGTTTTTGTGCGAATAGAACAATGTTATGAGCACGTTTTGTGGTTACTTTCAATTATAACAGTATATTTGTAAGTAAAAATCATTAAGATCTGCGATAGCCTAGTTGGAGAACAATTGCTTCTCAATTGCGAGATAGGTGGTTCGGATTCCTAAGGTGGTGTGCACCTATGACTTTTTTTTTTATATAACCAAGTGACGGACCGAACAAGTCGTGCGCCTGGTGGTTGTAGTGCCACTCGGAGCTTTAAATCGCAAAGATCATAGAGGCACTGCCACTGCGCCTGTCACCCTGAGACATAAGTTGACAAGTCCCAAATGCCTGTAGTTTTCACCAGCACCCTTAACCCTTCTAAGCCGGAACGCAGTAAATGTTCACATTATTACTTGGCGGCAGAAATAGGTTTTATGGCAGTACTTCACTCGACGAACTCTTTCACAAGGAGCTCTGCTGCTGCTGCAGTGGATTCGAATCCGGGTCGCGAGTGGCCTAAACACTCGCCTGAGAGGAGATCCGTGTCCAGCAGTGGGACGTAAAAATGGGTTGATGTTGATGATTTAGTGAATAACCACGAAAGTTTTAAAATAATATTAAGAACTGCTTGCGATCAACATCCGGCTTTTTTTCGAAATTGCTTTACTGAGACATTTTCTCTACCGCACAAGAATATGATCTCAAGTTAAATCAAGTCTAGTAGTCTATTTCTGCTGCCAAGCAGTAATGTCAGCATTACTGTGTTACTGTTTTGAAAGGTAAGTGTGTTGGTAAATTACAGGCACATGGGACTTGTCAACTTTTGTCTCAGGGTGATGGGCGCAGTGGCAGTGCCCCTCAGATCTTTGTGATTTAAAGCTCTGAGTGGCACTGCAACTGTGGACAGGCGTGTAGCTGTACCATCCGGCGCACGAACTGTTCGTCCCGTCACTTGATATTATAAAATGCAGTCTTTGTATGTAAGTTTAAACCACAGAAATCTTATTTAATTAGTTTTCTGTGGAAAAATCCGCTTATCCTTTCAAACGCAAACCCAAAGAGCACATGTTAATGCTACAAAATACGCCCGGAGCAAATTTATTTGTGCAACGCAACCAGAAACCCAAAATCCATGAATATAGTGTGAACTTGAAAACACAGTGGGCATAATGATATGTTATATTTTTCTTAATTAATTATGTACTTATTTAACTCGCGTTTTTACTTTCATTTGTTTGAATCGGCCATTTCCAAATGGGTTCACAGAAAACCAGAGCTGTTGCTCCGCCGTATTATTTACTGAGTTGGGCCCTTTTCAGCGCAATACACTTTTAGTCTTAATATAAATGTAATGAGTATTTGTAGTTCAAGAATAAATAAAATGTTAATATAAAAAACTCACTATTCACAAAGAAGAACTAAAATAAAGATTTATTAAATTTATTCGCATTGCATTATCAACCGCGATCTATTAAAAATATTAAAATCAAAACGAAAAAGAATAATAATTGACAAAACTGATAATAATAATACATGTGTGTACTCTTATCGAACGCTAAAAACCAATGACTTTAATCAACTTGATTGACTCAATCACAACATGATTAAATTCATTACTTTTTGTTGCTGTAAGCATTATGCTTAATAGGCAGTTAACTTGCGTATACTAAAAAAATATACTTTAATCAAAAACAGATTTTAATCAAGATACTTGATGGAATCAATGATTAAATTTATTTCTTAAAATAATTGCTGCAATCATTGTGCTGGGTCAGATCATGTTACAGAGCAACAAGTTATGTGATTACCTCAAACAACGTCTTTATTTAAAGGGCATTGTTTTTCATTGTATGTTCGCGTTTGCGGTGATCGGATTGTACGTTGAAGTCAAACTTTCCGCACGTTTCCACGAACATACAATCTGATAGATCGAGAGAGTAGAAATTATCAAAATCTAAAATTTACAACTACGATTTATTCCACATTTACTACTTAATAAAACCACCTAATTGTACTTTCTAATAGAAATCGAAAGTTTCGTTTCTCGATATTATCGATTTATCGCAATTTATCGATTGAAATCGACGATCTGATTGATTTGCTATAGAACTGTTAGTATAATGGCGGTGTTTCTAACAGATCACATTAAGTTAACTAAATAGCGCCTTTGACTGGAAAGGAAGAAACTGTTTAAAGATATATAAAAGTAGCGGTAGAGTTCCTTGTGAAAGAGTTCTTCCAGGGAAATAATGCCACATCATCTATTTCTGCCGCCGAGCACTAAAGTAAGCATTATTGCGTTCCGGTTTATAGAATAGTATTATTTATTATTTATTTTATTTATAACAGAATTTATATGGGTATAATATCACGCTGTTAATACAATAGTGTATTAATTCAAAAAGTGCATTTTTTCATAATTGATATAAAACTAATTACTCACTCCCGTGAAAGATAACTAAAATTTATGTATAAGTTAAAGTTTATTAGAGACATCTAAATAATCTTCTACTTGCCAAAATTGTTTAAAAATAAAAGAGAAAAATAATTTAGTAAATATATTTTATATATTTTAGTAAATACTATAAATATATTTTAGTAAAGACTATGTTATTCAGAACTAGCCCAAGAAAATTTGTCTCATTTTGGGTTAAGTAAATATATTTTAAAAATGTCTTACGATATTCTAACTAAGGTTTTATTGACGTGTAGAGAATCAAATGAAACGTTCAGCTATTGTATAATCTTGAATTTCACATATTTTAAGTTACAACACTATTGTACTAGCAGCGCGATATTACTTGTGCAGTGTCTCAAAAAACAACTTTGGTCTCACTATACACTGACACTCGTCGTCGAGGGGAATTACTATTTTTGCGAAATCAAAATGGCTTACAAAAAATATACGTTACACCTAAGGACGTTGTCTAATGAATGTGCTAAAATAATTCGTTACACGACTGGATGTACTTTATGTGATCATATAAAATCCTGAAAACAGGATATAAAACCACATATTTAAGAATAAAATATCTTGTACATAATTTTTATATAAAGATATTTCATACACCCTTCAAATCCAAAACGCAGTAATGTTCGCATTGCTGCTTGGCGGCAGAAATAGATAAGGCAGCAGCACTTCCCTGGACGAACTCATTCACAGCTCTACTGCTATTAAATATGTAGTCGTGGTCGGTTTTAGTATTTTATGTTTGTACTAGTTCACTTGTGAAGCTTCTTGCAGATTTCTTAAAGGTAGGCCAAGGCTAATGTGGCCGCATGTGCCGGTATAAACCACTTATTTTCCCTTGCTGATTCAGAAGAAATTATGTCCATTACAACACATTTGTGCCAAACAGAGCAGGGCGGCACCCAACCGGCGAAAGTCGAAAGTTATTTTTCATCTACATATTTGCAAGTGTAACCAGAGGCTGTGTTAGCTTGTTTATAAACATTAGAACTGGTTACCTATCAGAAGTCCGAAAAATGACATTATCCAGAAATAACGTTTGGTCGAATTTTTATAACCTCGAAAGGTAACCTAACCTGACCAAACCTAATCATGTCTTTGCGTTAAACATCCAACATGTCCTGAAAGAACAACTATTTCGTTATAATTCGGTTTTCAGTGAAATTCGAATAAACGTTACTTCGGGTTTGTGATTGGTTACCATTAGAACTATACTTGATATTGTAACTAATTAAGGCGAGTCAGAAGAAGAGAAGCAGGAAAAACTATTTTGCTTGCCAGTGGTTTAGGTATTTTACTATTAAATAATGGTGTTACAATAAATATAAAATACACCTAGCGCGTTTGTGCGCTGCATCCGATTCACTTCGGATGTCGCTTGTGCACTAAGTCCGATTCCAATCCGAAAAAATACTAATATCGCTTGTACATTGAGGTAAAATGATACTTCGGACGCCTGTGACATTCGGAACTGATACGGACGTAGTGCACAAACGTAAGATATAGTCTAAAAAAATTGCAAAGTAATTTATTACACGATAGGACGTACTTTACTTTTAACCATATAAAATCCGAAAACGAGTCTTAAGTAAAAGTCTAAGACGAATTATTTAAAAGCAAAATGTCAAATTTTTATATGAAGATATTTCTCTTTAAGTACTACAGAGAACCTGTTAAATTTTGGTTTTCAACTGATGCCCTATAGTTATTAAATTTACATTTATCCCAAAAATTGAAAATATGGTAATTAATTAACATGTCAAAACTTTTTGACTGCCTCCATAGCCGAACAATTACCATGCTGGGCTGCCACTCAGAGGTCCGGGCCGGAAGAAATCCTGTATGGCCAACATTTATTTCTGTCATGAGGTTGGGTGTAATTTGTAG
The DNA here is from genome assembly GCF_003589595.1 of Hyposmocoma kahamanoa. Classification (NCBI taxonomy): domain Eukaryota; kingdom Metazoa; phylum Arthropoda; class Insecta; order Lepidoptera; family Cosmopterigidae; genus Hyposmocoma; species Hyposmocoma kahamanoa. The sequence goes on along the minus strand of NW_020653732.1, from coordinate 6,412,225 downwards.
TTGAGCATGTGTGTGTGCGTTATTTCAAATAAAAAGAAATGGAAACCACCTCATTATTGTGTTCTACCTAGCATAATTTATAAACTTCGTGATCGTTCTCAAAGATGAGACATAAGATGACAAGTCCCGTGTGCCTGTAATTTCACCAGCACCCTTACCCTTCAAAACTGGAATGTAATACTGCTCATATTACGGCTTGGCAGCTTGGCTTGGTAGTATTCCCTGGACGAACTCTTTTAGATGGAGCTCTACTGCTAGTAAAAAGGTGTCGCCTAGACCAACCTATCCAGGAGATCCTAGTTTGGGAACTAGTTTCAACTTTGTACCTATTTTCAGTTATAAATCATTACCTGTATGACTAGGGCTTGTGCTTATGTATATAAAGTCACAACAATAAAGTTGGAACGAAATTTATATCGTGAGGACTTTTTTTAGAAATGGTGGCGTGTATTAACTTTTAAAATTAATGATTGTGTTATTGTTTGCCGCCATTCAGCCTTATCATCTTCAACCCGTAGCAAGTCCGCTGTTAAGCATGTACGCATCTAAATGTAACGGATTTCACATAAATGTGACTACCTACATAAACCCTCTTCGAAATGCATTTCGATTTCATCATGACAATTTCCTTAACTGTTAAAACAAATCGTATGTAGTTGCTAACTAGATTGCAATTGATTCGAAAACACTTAATGGTGCCCGCCGAAATCAAACCCAGAACCTTTCATGTAGAAGCGTAGCATTCTGTCAACTATGCTATCACCGTAGCAAAGTTTAATACTAGTCTTCAGTAGACGTCGAACCTAGAACCTCGTACAAAAGCTTTTCCATCTAGGCCATTGCTGTTAAAGATGAAGATAATAGTTCTCATAACATAAGTCTAGTTCTATATCCTTTTCGTAGAACTATTAAGGTTATATTAAAAGTCTAGCTTGTCAGCCATTATTCTATTTAAAGCAATATTATGAGATTATAGAACAATAAATCGAAACAACAAAATGTACACTGAAGTAAATTTGACTTACCAAGTTTAGTTCAATTGAATTAATCATATCGCATATTATGAGTACAATGATTGCGACTAAATTTTAAGAAATGAATTGAATCATGTTGTGATTAATTCAATCAACAAGTATGATTAATTCCATTAAGTACCACTTGATTAGAGTTAGATCTTTTTTTGTATATATTAAGCATATATCAAGTCACTGTCAAAATTATTAACATAGAAAAAAAGAGTTATGCGATAATAAACCTGTTAAATGTTATATGATTAATTTAAAACTACAAAATCGTGCCGACACGTTTATAACTTTTTTTAACTTATGACACCAGATTTATACATCGTCACTATGACATTTCAACCTGTCAATTCACCTGCACAATCGCACTTGCGCGTGCGCCGCTTTCCGTTTCACTCTCTATGACCCCGCACTTTCTACAATGCCGCCTTTAGTACCAGTCGAGTGGCGCGTGAACTTGACATTTAGAAACATTGTTTAGTTGTTTAGACGTATTCTTACGATGTTATTGTTCTTTTTTTTGGAGATAGTGAATTGTTCGATTGTGGAATTATTATTTTTGAATATTGTTGTTGATACAAAAATCGAACAGGAAAAAATTTTTTTTTTCTGACTGGATTCGAACCAGTGTCTGTTGCTGTCTCAACAGTCAACAGACTAAGTAATATACCGAGACCGAGTCAGCAGATCATATGAATATGTTTATTACAAATCATTTGCATTTGACTAAAAACGTCTTTTTACGTCGTCAGCGCACCTGTTAGCAACTTATGATCGAAGAAATTTTTCTTTGTATTCGATCTTTGAATTTTAAAACATTTCACACTACAATTTATTAAGACATTAAAAATAATTGTAAGTTTAATCAAATTTGTATTGAATTGATATTCAATTATTTTTGTGAAATTATTCCACTATTTATAATAAATTCCTTCGATGCGGCGACTTTAGCGCTACGGCTTAAAGTAGTTGAAAAGCAAATACAAAGATACGACAACAAGCACATAGAAAAATTCGTGGTTCGTTCCGTGGCTTAGTTGGCATAGCGTCTGCCACGGTTTGCTAGAAGACATCGGTTCGAATCCTGCCGGATCTAAGGAATTTTTTTAAGTGTTTAACTTTGTATTAATAATTATATCAAACTAATTGTAAATTTTTATAAAAAAGTCGACTTAACAATTTCGTGGAATTATATCTACTTTGGTAAGCTTTATTGAAATCGTTTACCGGAAAGTGAGCGAAACCGGATTCATTCCCTAGTATGCCACCCTTGTATATGGAATACATTCTTAAATTTAAATGGGACCAATACTGAGGTTCTTTCTAACAAAAAAAGAATCACCGAAATGCGATCACCAATGACAGTGGCACTCAGAGCTTTAAATAACAAAGATCTAATAATGTATGTGTCTATAATTTCACAAGAAGTTTGAATATTGTAAGAAATTCTTAAAATATATTTACTTAACCCAAAATGAGACAAATTTGCTTGGGCTAGTTCTGGGCAACATAGTCTTTACTAAAAAATATGAAATTATTTTTCTCTTTTATTTTTAATTTTAATTTAGACGGATATTACTGCTTGGCGGCAGAAGCAGGTAATGTGGCAGTACTTCCCTGGACGAACTCTCTTGAAGAGCTCTACTGCTACTAAATGTATGTAATTATATTACATATATTAAGCAGAAGGATAGAAATTCATTTAAGCGGCAATGTTTACGCTTCTTGAGACTGCTGGAAACTGGATTGAAACAAAAACTTTATTCCAAAAGTTGTTATTATTTAACTGCCACGCAGAGGTCCCAAGTTCGATTACCGGGCCGGGGGAAATATTTGTATGGCCTACATTTATTTCTCTCGTGAGTTTGGGTGTAATTTGTGGTTGTCTATGTGTGTGTCCATGGCACCCGCGATACAGGGTCTGCTAGTGCAGGGCTATGTTGAGTGTGTGCGTTATTATTTTTATACAGCTTCTGCGTACTTGGATGACAGGAATCCGTGGCAGTGACCCGTTTAGCTCTTGCAGGTATTCTCGATCTAAGATGATGTTTAAAATAAATATTGTAAATGATAAATGTGTTCAAATGTACATTTCTGCTGCTGTGCTTGTGTTGAATATTTTTTCATCGGCCGAAGAAACAGAGCGTCGAGCAGTCAACAGCCCCTGAGGATGCCTCGTGGAGAGGTGAAACGCGTGTCGGGTATATTTTTGGTGGTGATTTATGAGTGTAATTGCGCTTGTGTTATTTATTTTATTAGTTTTATGCGGAGGGAGGGTGGTAATGGTAATTAACTTTTGAACGATTTAACCTTCACTGGTTTCGGTGAGTAGCAAATTAATTTGCTTCCATTTTTATTAACATGGACTTCCGTAAAGTAACACCTGAATCCATTAATTAATATTGCACGATAAAACAATACTAAAATAATAAAAATTGCCACGGAAATTAGGTAGTGAACCCTGTCTGAGAATGACTAAAATGCATACATTGGGCGTTTAGCGCTTTTTGCGTTGTAGTAAAGTTTACTGGGTTCTTAAGTGCTTAACCCCTCTCTTGAGTTTACACCAGGTTACGAACAGTGTCTTATAGGTAATGGGTTCACGATAAAGACGAAGTAATAAAATTTAAAATTGTTTTAACCATTGTACAGTCGTAACAATAAGCGCATAGCTCGTTTAAAAAAAATTTTCAGATAACATTTGATAAATATTTGGAATGTCTTTGTGATGATGGTATTGTGTCCTTAATCTGTTGTATGTATGTATAGGCGACCGTGGTCGAGTGGCTTGTACGTCGGTTTTCATGGTGTCGCTATTTGAAATCCCGAGTTCCGGGTAATTGTAGAAAAAGTAAGTTTTCTATATTATCTTGGATTCCATAACACAAGTGCTTTAGCTACTTACTTTGGGAACAGAACATCGTATGTGATATTGTCTATTATTTATTTATTTATGTTCTCTTTTGTACCAAACACAACAAATGAAATATTAATTGTAGATTTTATGCTTTTCGTGGTTATTCACTAAGTACATCAAAAGTGTCTAGGAATCAAGTACGTTTTTGCTAATTACTGTAAATCAGGATTTTTTAAATGAATTCTTTTTAGTGGTTATTGATCAATTTAATTTTCAAAATCATATTATTAAATTGACCAAAAAAAATCCAACGGTGTTTAAAAAAACTTTGACTTTGATCTTCTTTTGTTTAAGGACTATATTGACCCTGAATAGCACGTTGCTACATTGACTCCGTGACCGCGTAGAGATCTTCCCTGGTACACGTATAGGACACAAGGGGTACAACAGTAAGTGCTGCATGGACTGTATTGGCGCACCGTAGTCGCATTGGATTTAACTAGTATCCCTGAAATCCCATTTAACCATCGTGTCTCAGCGTCCTACCTGAGCGCGAAGACGATTTTAGGACTTCCACATTCGCCACCACAGATCGCAGCCTGACGGTAGTTGCTCTTGAGGTATGATGATGAAACCAGGTGGTGGGGGGTTTTCCGTTTCCACGATGCACACCTAGTGATAGTTGGATGGTCACCTTTGTGGTGCGCAGGAAACTTTAAGGCTTTTGAGGCGAGCTCCAGGAATTTGGTTTCCTACGACTATGTCACCGACATCTTTTTCTTTCCCGAAACTTCAGAATTGTTACACGCTCTATGGTCACGAGTTGATAGTCTATCTGTGACTGTCTGTCATCGTAAGAGAAAAAAAAAGAAAAAAAGATAACAAGATATAACGGAGAGAACATAAAATCAAAAATTCAAATTTAACACAAAATATTCTCAAAACAAAAAGAAATTACAAAAATAAAAGATAGTAAATTTAAAAATACTTAGTATACTGCGAAAATTAAAGAATTGGCAGCTTAAAATTTTGTGTTAAACGTAATGATTATTTCCTTTGCTAATTTTTTAAAAATTTGCTAGTCTGTTGAGTCTTTCAAAATATTACTAAAGCTCACTATCTAATACTCTAATTGGTCTAAACAAAAAGGATTCAATGCACATCCAGTCACTTTCGAGATACGGCAGTTTGAAAATTAAAAGTATTTGTCACTCTTGTTTTATTTTCAAAACTTATAATGTCATGTAATTCCAGAGTTGGACTTTTTTTGTTGATCTAAGAGGTTAGACTTTAGGAACCGTTTGGTACATATAACATTTTTTTGATAATTTGGTGGATTAGTTCCTTTTTGTTTACTAGCATTATTTTTTTATTTATTCAATATTTTATTTATTTAATATTTTATTTATTTAATATTTTATTTATTTATTATAATTCTTTTTTTATTTGTGTGTGGATGTGTATCAAATACGTATTCTGTTGCGTCCTCAATTAATTTTTGTCTTAGTTTTTAATTTAGCAATAAAGCCGCCATTTTTTACATTTACGTACCTGTCATGTTTTTTATTATTATGTATTTGTCTCAGTGTGCAATAAAGAATATTTGTATTGTGTATTGTATTGTAGTGAGTAATTTAACTAATTTCACCCTATACTAAATCTGACACAGATTTTGCAAACTAGTCGGTTCTGTTAATCGTGCATTTATAATATGTTTTAGTATACTTATAATATAAATTCCTAGTGGATGGGCAGTAGGGCAGTTGACCATAGTGTCACAGCCATCCGGGTGGCCACGTGACCTCGTGCTCAGAAAGGACCGGTCAAGGTATATTGAGAACTTGGCCTGTGCACTCCAATGGTTCACCACTTATATAGCTTCCTAATGAGGACAAAATAAAAAAAACAGTGACTGTACATCATCGCCAAGTGAAAAGCTCGTACACGCGTTTTGACATAATTAGTTTTTACTGATTTTTGTTGAAGAAAAACTTATAAACTTCTTACTCAAACATATCTTAAAAGTAACATAGTATTTGAAATCGGCATAATTTAACTAAATAAAATGCTAACTTCAAACATTATTACGTGTACTACATTTTAGACTACATTTTTATATTCGCCATGAAAAATTACAAAGAAATCACATACGAGGTATAAAGACGGCATAAAAGCAGAATAATATGATAGAGCTGATAGATCCGGATCCGTTTCCGGATTAAATCCGAAAAAATAGTTTCATTTCCTATGTGTAACAATCTCAAGAACCTAAGAACTCGATATGATAGAGGTGGTACGACATTAGTACGACTCAAGTATCTGTATATAGATACAACTTAAAGCTATAAATCTTCATTCCTGTTTTTTTAATATCAAGTGACGGGACCATTGACTTACAATTATATGGACGTCGGGTCCGCGCTAAAAAGTGTCCGCACTTGTAAGGCGCTAAAATCGTATACAGAGCGCGACACTCCGCTTTAGTCTTCATTTGTTCTACTGACAGCGCGATACTGCGATGACATTACAATTTAAATTTCGAATAGGTTGACTTGGGACATTTTTTTCGTGGTTTTTGTATTAGACCCGTCGTCCATATATTTGTAAGTCAATGGACGGGACGAACAAGCCTTGCGCTTCATAAGTAACCATTACCATCTCTTGCAATTGTTCTGCAATATTTAAAAAGCCATGATAGCCTCATGCATAGGCCAGGAATTCGATTCCGAAATTAATTTAATTTTTATTTTCCTGACTTCGTGAAGCAGAATGGCTCCAACTAGGGTTGTGAAAAACTGTTAGTACATTTACTTGATAATATAGGGTGAATAATTAATCAGTAAATTTTTTAGTAGATTTTGTACTCAATTTAAAACAGTGTAAGGAATCAAGGACTCGACTCATAATGTACTCTTGAGTCCTAAAAATCCTACCACTTTTTTTTTTATAAAAAAAAGTGCGCATTTGACCTCCATCACACCTGATGGAAAGTGATGAGGTCGACGATGTAGCAAGCACACCTAAATAATGCCTATTCACTCTCGCCGTGAAAAGTCCAAGTTATAGCGTTAGGGGAACAAGTCCTCAGGCAGGGAATTCCACTCCCTAGCCGCTCGCCATATAAATGTGGAAGCGAAACGCTTCGAATCCTGGGAATATCCACAATATAGGGGTGGAATCCCAGTCCACGTCTAGTCCCCCGATGATGAAAAGGGGAAGGCGGAATCAAATTATGCAATTCCATCGCACACTCTCCGTCCGCTGTTGTTCACTGATTCTTAACTTTGTTAACCGTGGCAGTGAGCCGCCTTTTGTGTGTCAACTCTATTGTAATTAAGAATACATGTTTTATTATAGTTTATTGTTATTGAACAAAATGTATTGACTAATCTAGTTAGTCTGTAGTAGATTAGTCTGTAAACTGTAATTACCGATTTGGGTACCTAAGGTATAAGTAAACTATTTTAGGTATTTCTTAGTTTAGGTATCACCTAGATTAACTTGGGTTACCAATCAGTAGTACGAAATGACATTTTCCAGAAATAATGTTTGCTCGAATTTTCATAACCTCGAAAGTAATTTTGAGTTGATTTTTTTTAAATCTAGCTTAACCGAACCTAATCGTGTCTTTGCGACAAATATCAAACATATCCTGAAAGAACAACGGTTTCGTTATAATTCGGTTTTCGGTGTAATGAAAACTCGAACAGACGTTATTTTGGAAAAAACAAATTTGAGTTTGTGATAGGTTACCTTAACTTGCGCTACTAACTTAATTAAATTATATACAAACATACAACCGTTTCACTGTTTGCAATAGCTGCGCATTTATGTAAATAAAAGGTCATTTAATAACATTCATGTATTTAGGTTAAGTTTTTATACGGAATAAATTAATCTTTGCCTTTAATTCACAAAAAGAAATCTCATTAATAAAGGACAAGAAGTTCAATTTAGTCACTTAGTACTTTAGTAATTTAGTAGCAGTAGAGCTTTACCTATTTCTGCTGCCAAGGGTGTTGGTGAAATTACAGCCACATGGGACTTGTCTCGGGGTGACGGGCGCAGTAGTAGTAATCTATGCAGTTTAAAGCTTTAAGTGTCACTGTAACTGTCATGGACAGGCGTCTACCTTACCATCAGGTGCAGGACTTGTTCGTCCCGTCACTTGACGTTATAAAAAAAGTAAGATCCGATGTAAATATGAAAGAGAGTTTAAAATACACTGTAGCCACTTGCAAGTCGCAATGGAACAACCATATCCATCATGTAGATATGAAATCTCATTACTTTTCTTTTAGGTTTCGCCGAAGTAGGTTATAAATCAAGAGCACAGAAAGTTGTCAATTATGTGACAATGTGTATAAAATGTCTTTTAGTGCAACCGGTATATCCAGAAGTGTGTCTTGAATTTCACTTGCATGGACACTCGCCACTGAGCCATTCGGGTCATTAATAAAGGCTGAATTATGATAACAACGTCTATATAAACAACGTCCACTGGCCACATATGCCAGAACGTCCAATCGAAAACAAAAGACGATTGAAGCCATTTTCTTTAAATTCAATACTCTGGTAGATGTGGCCAATGGTTCATATTATGAACACGTACCAGAACTTTTAATCTAAATGAAAAGACGATTTAAGTAATTCTTTTTTAAATTAAATGTTCTAGACATGTGGCCAGTGATTCATATAAATGTTGTTGTCATAATTCGACCTTTGTTTAGCTTTCTTCTAATTAATTTCCACGAGTGTAAACATATAATAATAACATATACATAGCCCCGCACTACGGAAAATCTGTACCGCGGGATCCATGGACACACATATAGATAACCACAAAAATACACCCAAACTCACGAGAGAAATAAATGTACGCCATATAAATATTTCTCTCGACCCGGGAATCGAACCCGGTACCTTTGCTTGGGAAACCAGCACCACAACCGTTCGGCCACCGAGGCAGTTAAACTTAAATACGTTCTTTAAGAGGGGTTTGAGAGGTTTCGGCAAAACACTCTTTTTTAAGAGTTCACATGACTTTCAAGAGTATTGAAGACCTTTTAGTGTCATCGAAATCAGTTCCCAAATGCCGGAATTATCACGTAACATACATACAAAAAAAACGCACAGTCGAATTGAGAACCTACTGAAGCCTCCTTTCACTCGCTCTGAGTATTACAAAAATTCCTTTACGATTAAGGCTGCAAAATTGTGGAACGATCTCCCATTTGAAGTCCGACATTCTAAGTCGCTACCCATTTTCAAAATCGGATTGCGTAAATATCTTTTATCACAGTCCTAGTCTGCAACGTGTGTATTAGTAAGTATAAGTTATTAGTAAGTATAAGTTTATTTAGGTATATTTATATATACATATATCTACGTAGGTATAATATATCATTATTTTTTAAATATTTTATAAATTACTTTGTGTCTTTATTTAATTTTTTTTTTTTTTTATTTATACAATTTTATTTTTTTTTATTTTTTTTTTATTTTACATTTGTAAAATTGGCACACTACGTCTCCCGCTCCGATTAGCTTTCCTCTAACTCTAAGGTTGTCTGGAAGAGATCGCTCTTAGCGATAAGACCGCCTTTGCCCACATTAGTTTTAAGTTGTTTATGTACTGTTCTTGTTCATGTGTGTGAGCAATAAAGTGTTTATCTATCTATCTATCTCCTCCTTTTTTTGAAGTCGGTTAAAAATAATAATTTGAAGATACAGACAGATACACGAAAATACACCCCAATTGTCACCCTCGCATAGCTTACAATACAATGACCCCGATGGCTCAGTGGTCAGTGTCCAATCAGGTCACTTCCCGGTTCGAGAAACTTTTGGCAACCGGTCCAACTCTTGCAATATTCAGTAACTAAGCGTGTTTGTCTTTTTGCTACGGGATTGCTTTTAAAGTTTTGGTAATAACTTAGCAAAAATAAAAATGTAGACATGTATTTAAGCCCATAAAACCGTAATAGGTATTGTTAGGAAAAGATTGGGAGGAAGAAGAAATACTGTCATTGAGACGAAATATTTAATCTCAAAATGAAGCCTTATATTATAAACCTGTGCAAATAAAATTTTAAACAGTTTTCATAACAAGGTTACTCACGAAAAAAATGTCTAGGAGAACATATGTGAGCTACGGGAAGAATTAAATACCCATGGTCCACCCAGGTGGACATAGGCGAACTGCGGAAAGAAATAATTGCCAGTGGTCTATTGAGATGAACCAGTCAGGCGGCCCATGGGCAAGAAGCGGGCCTGTCGCTCCATGTCAGTTGCAGTGCCGTTCAGAGCTTTAAATCGCGAAAATCTGAGGTGCACTGCCATTGCGCGCGCCACGCCATAACGGCATGCTATGATGGCCGTTTTGACGTTTGTCCGCTCATCAAGTTTCGTATTAATTCTTAAGAGGGAGCAGAGGAAAAATGTCTAATCTTCGATTTGATTTTAGAGGGGTATACCCACTTTAAAGTTAAAAATAAAATATTGTATGAGTAACTACACGATATATTCAAGCATAGACATTAATCAGAAACATAAAACAATAAAGTTTCCTCGATAGATAAAAATCACGAAATGACCTCTAATTTTCAAATTTTTTCGATTTATCCTCGAAATGCTACAGGTTATTAGGACAAAAATTAGATAATTAATTATATTTATGCATGATAGACAACTGTCACTACGGATTTTTTTTTAATCCCTTTAGTTTTAGAGTTATTACGCTAAAACGAATTTGGTACTTTTATTGCTCAAAATTCAACATCTCCTGTCTCCTGTTTCACAAAATTGGGCGGAGCCAACGTCGAAACTTTTTTGGCATGAGAGTTCTTAACTACGTTGAAGTAGCTCATTGCACATTCTTGGCAATAGTGCCGTGCAGTAAAATTTATGAATTTTACGACACAACTCGGCATTTGTTTTTCGAAATTTGAAATTTTTTTAAATGAAATCTAATACGGTCGCTGTCCAGTACAATTTCTACCTCCGGCAAACACGCGTCAAAGCTCAACCTCAAAACAAAGCAGTTTCGAATTGACGATACATTAAGGAAACATTTTTATTTTCGTTTTATTAAAACTTTTTAATCAGCTACCCCTTGCAATACTACTTATAAATCTAAAAACTTATAGATGTGGCTCGCATTTGATTGCATTTTTTTCGTTAATGAATTGAGATTCGACCTCACTGTTGAACTCTGTCAAAACGGCCATGGCGGTACAATAATTGATAATCTGATGAATTGAATTTGTTAATGTATGGCGGTTGTTGCCTGAAGTTCTGAAATACGGATGAATTAAATTTAAAAAAGTATAAAAGGTGTGTAAACGACACGCAGGCGTACTAGGCGACTTGTCCCTCCCGCCCCTTGGTAGCATTTAAAAAGTTAGATGCTGGTAAGTTTCGGGTATTAAAACTACTTTCTTTTCTGCTTTTTAATTTAAAAATTGCGTAAAATGCCATTAAAATAAAAGAAAGTCGCGTAATAAAATAACAGAAAAAATCTTTATTACGGTTTCACTTGATGTAACTCTTTAAATATATAAGTAATAACGATATTATCGATAAATTGTATAAGAAGTGAAATTCCCTTTTTTGCTGTTTTTCTATGTAATTTGAGTAGTACATATTATGTACAATCGCGCGCGAAAGTTTGAATTGTAACGTGATCTAATTCTTGTTGTGACTGTTTGAAATTATCACGTAGATGAGAATTGGATTTGTTAAACCTATCTGTACAAAATGTAATACGGTTACTTTATCGAGAATCTCAGGGGTTAATTAAAAAAAAACATTAGGCACGATTTTATTTTACACTCTTATATCTAAACAGATGCTTCTAACTATAATCTGTTTACCATAATATAGTGATAGATACATCGAGTATATAACCAGAAATAGAGACGAAATTTTCAAGTGTAATAATGCTTACCTATGAAATAAAGATTATTTTGAATTTGAATTGGAAATATCATTTAATTTGTTAGAAAACTATTCTGTCAAATCATTACAGTGACAACTGCGCTCCTCTTGGGCAGCCCGAATTCGAAACAATTGACGGGTGTCGTCAGTTTAACTAGAGCATTGTTATAATGGACGACAATTTAAAAATTACATATTTAATATTTAATTACCGTTGAAATGTGATTCGGTTTGTTTTGTAATTAGATGTTTTGCTGTTTTTCCCACACCACCGAATGGAACAGCTCGCCATAGTTAGAGATATTATCTTTATTACAAAAAATACAGAATATTTTTGGAATATACGGAGACGTACACACAGGTCAGTTCTTGGCGCTGTACTATTTCAGCTTTCTAATCTGTTATTTCAGCGCAAACGAGAGTTGATATTTAAAAGTGATATAAAGCCCATTTGCCTGATGCGTTACCAGGGATGGACGGCCCTTATTTCGTCTCTATTTCTGGTTATTCTTATTTGTCAGTAATGATTTTGCACGGAGAACGTGAGTCCCTCTCTCTCTCGTGAATCCCTGGTCGCATTTTTGGTTTGTGATGATGATGGTGATTAGGTAAAATTATTTCTTGAAGTTGAGCAATGTTTTTTTATCTAAATTATGTACATTTTTTTTTCAAACAAACCAATGTTTCATTTATATATGTAATATCAGGGACGGACAAGCCGTGTGCCTGATGGTAAGCTACACGCCTGTCCATAACAGTTGCAGTGCCACTCAGAGCTTTAAACCGCATAGATCTGAGACACTGCTACTGCGCCCGTCGCCCTGTTACATAAGTTGACAAGTCCCACGTACCTGCAGTGTCACATACAGCCTTACCCTTCAAAACTATTTTATCTATTCAAGCTAATAAATATTAGATAAAACTAGCAGACGACTTTAACGTCTCAGTCAACCGTGACCATGGAACAGGTAAAGGGCCAGAAACGTTGGTTTGTTTAAAAAAGAAATATACGCGACATAAAACTAAAAAAAAGTTCATATCCAATGAATAGCAATCGCGAACACCTCAAAACTCGATTTATTTCTTGAAATTTATACCTTATGCCAATTACAAAGCCTTTTAATTTGCGGTTTAGAAAGTGACAGTTTGTTTAATTTAACCTATGACTGATTATATCTGTACCAAAAACATTTAGTTTTACTTTTCCAAGGAACTTACTTACCGTACTTGTATTTTTAAATAAAGAACTTTTTTTTTAATCCAAATCATGCGTGTAGTTTCTAAGCTAAGGAAGTGGTGAAAAATCGGTTCAGCTCTAATCAATCGATTTTTGTTTTTTATTTTATTACAAGAGTTGTAAAAGTCATTGAAATAATTCGAAATATAAAAATATAATAGAGGCGTGAATAAGTCGATAGTCTATAATAATATACATATTTTTTTGACAGCATAACAATTGTCGATGAGAACGTGAATCGGCAAAGGAAGCAACGTTCCATACAAAAGAGCTCAACGGCCGGGAGAAAGTGAGGTCCTTCACTGTGATTAAGTTCCGTCATTGTCATAGATAGATGGAAGTGATTACCAGTGTCTTTAATTATGAATCATGCGGTTTAAAATGTATCTTTTTAAAGTAAGTTAATTCTTTAGTATTTTTTCATTGAAATATAGAATATAAAATCTATTTCGAATAATAGTTGCCAATCAACAACTTCGAATGGAATTTTTCGGTTGGTTCTCTTTTTAATTAACTACGTATAGTGTATTTGTGTAACAAAATCTGTTAAAAAAAAGTCTGCGTTTCGAGGGTGCCTGCTTCAATTAAGTTTATCTTAAAAGTGAGATTGAATTTTGGTAAAAAATAAAAAGGGATAACTTTCGTTTATTTTATTAATTACAAAGTAATTAAATCTGTAAATTAGTTTATTACGCATTGTAGTTTTTGAAAAATTGTAAATAAATTCGCGTGTTCTTTAAACATAGATATAGATATTCTTTATTGGTAAAATTTAGATTTATAAAGTCATAAGAAAATATAAATTATATAAGTATTATTGTCCTATATTCTATTGTAGTCGCATTCAAAATTATTTAAATTATAATTAATTATAAATTGTATATTGATTACTTGACAAGTCAGCGTTTTAATCTACATTTTTAAATAAGTTGTCTGAAGCGGAATCAATAATTTCAAGAGGCAGCCGGTTAAGATATTTACTAAAGTTTAAGATGAAAGAATTGCTTTATCATAAATGAATTCTATTCTATTCTATTCGACATTAGGTGAGAGAAAAGCTTTTTTTTAAACTTCATTTATTATTTAAATGTATTCCTTATCATTTTCCATTTTAAAATAGCAACAATTATGTGCCGTGTGTGCCTACATTTACATCGATCATTTACGAAATTGCAAAATCATCTATTCTCATAAAATGTGGATTTTGATACCGATTTTTACAGATATAAAACACAACTAATAAACCAGTGATTAAAAAAACACCGGTTCTTGAATAAAGCACGGTTGGAGGTCTCGAGCTCAATCACTTGGAAATTGGGTCAGTGAGTTTTTTTTATGTATATTGAGTTTTCTTACCTTTATCAAATCCTCCAGAATTACATATTGAATTGTCCAATATCGATAATAGCACTATATATAAAACCAATTGTTTCACATCACTACGGCTTCCAAATTCAAACCACCTCCGAATTGTCATTTTGACGTTTAAAGCTATCCTTTTAAAAAAAGATTTTTTTTAAATAATGGAACGATGATATTTATATAATAGTTAAAGATTCTAATTTTGAAATCACATTTTATTTTTATAATATTCTGTTAATCGATTGGGTTCTTTTAAGTAGCGACATTTTTTCACTTTTTAATTTCTGTTTTATTAGCTGTCCTTTTCGGAGACGTCCGTCCGCCGCCACGGTAAGGAACCCACTGGCCAAGTGACCAACTTTATGAGGCAAAATAAGAAAGACACATATTACTAATACATCCATATTTCGAAAAGGTTCTAAAACTTTCTCTTCACTTACGCAAAACACAACTTTACTTTCACTATTTTAAAGCCCATAATGGTGTAGAGGTTAACCGTAATAGAGAACGAGTTTATAGTTAAGAGAGACTCGCTAAACGAGTGAGCGGGAAATGTGAAATGGAAAGAGACAGGTATTAGTTGGAAAGAGATAGAAGTTATTTCTTTTTTGTAAGTGCGACTGCTTAGAGTGTTGACTTAGGTCATAGAAAGGATAACTCTAGTATTAGGTAGAATGTATACATAACTTTTTGACAGGCTTTTAGATTGATAATTTAAGCATAATGTAGATGATGTAAAGTACAATTTTCAATGAGAAATTTTGATACGTTGACCATTTCTAGCGCACTAGCGAACAAATGTGCAAGGTGATTGATACTCGTAATTCAATGATCATGGTGCATTTGGAAACCCCGGGTTCGATTTTCGGTACGATTACTTCAAAAAACGAACTTTTGAGTATTCCTTTATTTTTAATCTAAGTAATTTGGTGTAATGTCTTAATACCTACATTATTTTCTTATAGAAACTAAGTGACAGCGCGAACAAGTCATGCGCCTGATGGTAAGCGACACGCCTGTCCATAACAGTTGCATTACCACTCAGAGATCTGAGACATAAGTTGATAAGTCTCATAAGCATGTGCATGACATGAGTCTAGATTCCACACGAACATGATTCAAAGTGTATTCAATAATAATTAAGTTTATTTGAAAAGAGCAATCCCTAGAGTTTCTTGCTCGTTCTGCTCAGGTACGGACGTGCAGTGCTACTGCTAAATTATCTGCTGGATAATGGGTAATTGTGCCAAGTCCGTACTTTCTGTAGAAACAAAATATATGTCTCATGCGTATAAAACACATTTCACTTTTTTTCATTAAAATCATCAACGGAATGACATAATTCTACAAAAATTTACATTTCCATATCACTCTCCCTTTCCAACGCGACATTTCTACGCAAGTGCGAGAAAGACAAGTGTAGTCTTGTCTGTACTTGTCATTGCCTATGTAGGTTGTACAGGAGTTGATAATCAAGTTGTTTCCGTAGGAACGGTACATTAAGTAGTTTGTATCAATGTATAGATTTGCATATTTAATGAGATTGCTACTGTGGCCTGGGGTGTACTCCATATACTCTTGTAATATAGTCAATCATCTCGGTGGTTTCGTAGTTAGCGCCCTGGGTGTAGAATGAGGTCTTTGGTTCGATTCTCCGTATGACAAATTTTGGAAACACACAAACGTACTATCACGTCTACCATTCGTTGAGGTGGGCAGACATTATGGATTTTTCGCTTTCAGTTTGAACTGACACTTTTCTAAATAAGTTCTGGTCTAGGTGTCCTAAGTTAATAGCTCCGCACTAGAGAAATAAATGTAGACCATAGAAATATATATCCCGGCCCGGGAATCGAACCCAGGACCTCTGCATAGCAGACCAGCACGGTAACCGTTCGGCCACAAAGGCAGTTTAATAATTTAATCTATAGACTGTCTCTTTTGAAGACGGAGTAAAATTACTTTTGCAGGGTTGCCAGTTTTTACAAAATTTTAAATAGTCGATGTACCTATTTGTTGTCGACAGTTTTATCGATTAATTGTGAAGGAACATGCAATTTTGCCAAAAATGACTGGGGTTGTGAATGTTATGACGTTCTAATGATTGCTAATTGCGTTATTGTCTTCTTTATTCTTATTTTGACAGTTGGCTTACTGGCATCGAAGTAAATTTTTATTCATACACATTTTAATAATCAGTCATTACATTATTCGTCATCGTAGGTCGTAACATGATAGGGTGTACTTGTCTTTGTGTTGGTTTTTCAACGACTTTTTAGCCGTAGCGCCATCTATGAGCAGGTTGGTAACTGTAAAGATATCTAACTGGGTGACGAAATACCTAAGATTTCTCATATACATCCAAGGATAGGATTTCTAATCTTTGTGGCAGTTTGTTGTAGAGTTTAGGCACCATGTTAAGGGCGCTTTTTTCTTAAGAGCTGTTTTACAAGAGACGGTGCCAGTGGTGAACATTTGAGGATTTCTAGGGCGTAGGTTAAATCCCGGAATGACCGTTTTTTCCCTGTAGAGTTCGGGGTTAGGTTTTAGAAATGTACATGATTCCAGTATGATAGGTGCATTTGATTATGTATATTAAATTAAAATCTCGTCTTTGTTTTTTTGTCTAGACAGTTCTAAATGTAATGTATGAATTTACAAATATTGACAATTCAAATGAGCCCGTGCCCAGCAGATGGACGATTAATGGGCCGATGATGTTTCAAATTGCTAGTTTATTGCATTAAGCGTAACCAACAGTCAGTCGATAGTCGATTGCAATCACTAGTTGCTTGCAAGTGGGCAACACTTTTGATCAATGAACTGTCAATTTACATGGCTGGTAGAGTCGATTGCCCGATCATGCTACATTGCATGAAACTGCATTTAAAACCATGTCGATAATGTATTTGATATTTAATTTAATTTGTTTAATTATTATATGTTTTTAAGTTGCCTTTTGTTTATTTTAATGCGTGTAAACATATTGAATTATCTAAGCTAATATTATAACTGTAAAATATGGACTGTAGTTGTCTGAGAATAAATGATTTTTGATTTGATTTGATTTGATTTACTCCATCTTCAAAAAATACAGACTGCTTCTAACGTATCATAATTATTATAATGGTAAGTATAATAATAAATAAAAACAACTTTAAATATTAATAATCCAATTATTCATTAAAGTCCAAAAATGTCTATTAAAGCCATTTAAAGCATAAAAAGTTGATTGATGTAAACATGACAGCGCAATTGTAATAATTAAATATTTTGTGAAAGAGAAAAGAAATAATAATGAAAATAAATTATTAAGCTGTAGGGACACGCAGTTTAGATTTAAATATACAGATATAATTGTAATTATTAATTTTGTTTTATGAACGACACATTTTACCCAAAGGAAAATTCAGAAGTATATTTGTACGACAAGGTTTGTAATTCTGTGTCAGGGATAAATAAATGGAACACAGATTTTATGCGTTCTTGGATTTGGTCACAATTAATGATTCCATTCACAACCTTGTACAAAAAGTTACTGAAAAAGGAGATCAATCATTTGTCGAAGTTCATGGAGAAGTATAACTCGAAAGAACGGGACTGTTCATAAGGACTTCCATGAGATATGCCTGACTGATGCCTGAATATAATATTTACAAACTACTCTATTCTGAACTATAGTTACAAAAATATTAATACAAAGATCGAACACTCAGAAAAAATTCCTTTGATCCGGCCGGATTCGAACCGACGTCTTCTAGTATACGGTGCCAGACGCTATACCAACCAAACCACGGAACGAACCAGCGGACCTCACAATTTTTTCTATGTGTTAGTATGGTTCGAGTCTGGCTGGTTCGAAGGAATTTTTTCTGAGTGTTCGATCTTTGTATTAATAATTATAATAAACTAGTGGAGTGATTTCACATAAAAAAATAATTGAATATCAATTCAATAAAAAATTATATAGGTAGTTCAAAAGTTATCAATTTAAATACCTTATTTTTAATTCACCAAACACACTTTGGTTGTTCGAAAAACAAATATACGCCATTTACATCTGAAAAAATAGTTTCATTTCCTTTGTGTAAATAACCGCGAAAACCTAAAAACAAGATAAAAAATGATGTCATTCCATATATGAAGATCTGTCTCTTTAAATTTCTCTCTACTTTTTAATGTAACCTCTAAACTTTAGTGTAATGTAATTGTGATGTACACATAAAGGATTTTTCAATTTCTCACACAATAAAATATGTCAGGTCATTGACCTAGCACCTGCAAACATAACTCTACTCCTAAAAGTCGGTTAAACTTTCGCTGAGAAGGTCACGTCATTGCTTAGTAGTGAAGGGACGTGCTCGACAATTTTATAGATAATTTGACACATTCTCGATGATACTCAATACAATTATAAAGTATTTTGCAGTTAAAGAAATTCGACATTCTTTACTCCGCAATGGAATAGCAGCAGCTTAAAAATTAAAAAGAAATGAAAAGAAGTTCGGCACCAACGTGAAGGATTTTTACAGACTTGTAATTTAGGCTATTTTTTATTATCTCAATAAATTCAATTGGCCCAGATACTAGGAAAAACTGCTCGCAAATTCAAAGACTGTTACAAACGGCTGAATGTATTATACCTAACAAAAACTCGTTTAATTGAATAATGGATTTTACAATGTAGAGAAATTTATTTCAAAGAAATTCAATTTTTTTACTATATTATACATTACCATATTGCATTAAGCATGTAGTTGTTATATATTAACTATTATTGTTTATATTATTATATTGTGTCATTGATAACTTGAAATAAAGGAAACTACAGGCACTTTGGACTTGTTAAACTTTATGTCTCATAGTGACAGATGTAGTGGTAGCGCCCCTCAGATCTTTACGAAAGCTCTAATCGGCACTGCAGCTGTGACGGGTGGGAGTGTTACTTACTATTAGGTGCACGACAAACTGCCTGTATAATATTCACTATTATCTATTATATTATGTAATATTTTATATTCGTAAATATTATTCCCTGTCTTTGAATGCTCGGTATCTTTCAAAATCTTGAAAAAGTTATATTACTCATCAACAACGTCTTTTACCATATTCATCCTTAAGAAATTGCCAAAATAAAATTGGCACAAACTACATCGTGGTGTTGATGTTACCAAGTAACGGGACAACCAAGTCATGCGCCTGGTGGTAAGTGACACGCCTGTCCAAAGCGGTTCCAGTGGCACTCAAAGCTTTTATCTGCTTTTATAGACCTGAGCAGGACTGCCACTGTCATCCAGAGACATTAGCTACACCAGCACCCTTGCCCTTTCTAAACCGGAAGGAGGAGCTTTCACAAGGAGCTTTAGAGCTTCAATATTTCCTTTCTATAATCCTTCTTTACGTTGACGATGAAAATACCAAACGCGTAATAACTACATATCGATAACTTTGGACAATCAAGTAATCACATCACTATTCAACCATTATCGATAGAGTATTCGACACGGTTCGGCACAATAGAAAGTTTATTTGCTGACCGTCGCACTGTAGAATCGGTAGAACAAATATTGATACGTACTTTTTCTTTTCTTACTTTTTTTCTTAAGATTTATCTAGATTGTAGTTTTTATATTTCTTGATTCGGGTTTTTTTTATTAATACATATACACTAAATTGTGTATACAGGCTTATTTAACTTAACTGCCTTCGTGGCAGAACGGTTACTGTGCTGGTCTGACACGCAGAGGCCTCGAGTTCGATTCCCCCGCTGACATGTTTACATTTATTTCTCTCATGACTTTGAGTGTAATTTGTGGTTGGACGCTCGCGATATAGTTTCCCTGCTTGTGTTATTTATTTGAAAAATTGTAAGAACTATATTACTAACATCATAAGCAATAACTTTTGTTGCATGATTTGTTAGAATTCGTCGATTTTACTTTTATACAAACATTAAAATATTTAAACAGATTGCTCTATATGATAACTCTGTTCGGTAGCAAAAGAAAGCACACGCCTTCAAAATTATTTTTATAAATGACATCACAGCAAGAGGACACGTACGCGCTAAACAACCTCCTTTTTTTTGACGGGGGGAAATCTTTATGGATACCCCTGAGCCCAGGGAGACTCAGGGGTTATGTGGGGACTCTCCCTCCAGACTGGAGGGCCTACCCCACTAAAACCCCCCCGGGTTTCCCTCTCGCCGGTTGAGTCGGCGCCGTGGGATCAGTAAACATTCACCACGACGCCGCCCGGCCGCCCTAGCTTGCGCCAGGGCTCCCGCGCCAACGGAGGGGCGAGTCGGTTGTCCTCCGACCCGCCCCCCAGACGAGTGAGGCCGTGCAATGCAGGCCCCGGAGTCCCTGTCCAGAGCCCGCTGGTCTCACTAGGGGATCAGGCGAGCAGCGAACTGCCTTCGCCTTCTCTTCGTCTGCGCCGAAGCGGGTGCGCGTCCGCCGCGTCCTCGCGCACCCGCTCCGCGGCCTCCTTTTGCGACATAACCCGCTAAACAACCTCCTACCAAATACAGAGCTAAAAAGTGTCAAATAGTATAACAACTTTAATGCTTATTTTTGGTAAATTTGTTAAGTTTTGTAAAAAGTCATGAATCCAATTGTTTTTTAAGATGTTAGTAATGTAGTTCTGAAAGGTTGTTACTATTTTATAAATAACCCTATTTATAACTGTCTGTAAAATAAGCCCACATAAACATATCGTCGTGTGTAAGGTAGAGAATAGTTGTACAAATTACGCTGCTGAATTCCACTACTAAGGGTTACAAATTAGGGGATGTATCCGGTTTCGCGCATTTTCCGGTAACCGATTTCAATAAAACTTGGCAAATAGATGTACTTCCATGAACTCTTGAGGTCGGTTTTGTTTTAAAGTTACAATTATAAGCGACGAAATATCATAGATTTTTCATAGATGGCGCTACGGCTAAAAAGTCGTTGAAAAACCAAATACAAAGATACGACGCAATCACATAAAAAAATTCGTGAGGTCCGCTGGTTCGTTCTGTGGCTTAGTTGGTATAGCGTCTGACACGGTATGCTAGAAAATATCGGTTCGAATCCGGCCGGATCGATAGATTTTTTTCTGAGTGATAACAAACTTGTAGAGTAATTTCACACAAAAATAACTGAATATCAATTCAATAAAAAATTTAAGTTACAGTTATGTTCTGTCCGTAAAAGCACAACGTCTGTAATTAGAGTACATGTCCGTCAAGAAACGGAATTCCGACGTCGGTCGAAAGTTCAAGACCTTGGGTACCGTGTTATAAACCTTAAGTGGAGTTGGGCAGGACATGTCGATAGACGTGGTGATGGCCGCTGGAGTAAAGCTTTGACGGAGTGGTGGCGAAGGACAGGCCGATGAAATCTGGGTCGCAAATGGCACGCTGGGTCGACGAACTAATAATAATCACGATCAAAACTCTCGTTCTTCGTCTAACATCCGTCATTATTACCGTCGAATAAGTAAGGGCGCGTTCCCATTATGTCGTGACGACAGATAGTCGTGCAGTTTAAAGTGTTGTGGCTTGTATATTTAAATGAAGTTGTCCACATACAGTAAAACGATTAACCATAGTTCATGACTATTTTGACGTTACTATGACAGACTATCGAGATAATAGATACCCTCGTAAGATTGTTGTCCTTCTGTCGCCACCATTTAGAAGAACTAAACTAGGTCTGAACTCACCACTCTGCCGTCTGTCTAGACTGCAGCTCTGTGCCACAGTGGATATGTTCTCGGACTCGCTAACCGGCCTCCGTATAGCAATAATTAGCATGTAAACATCTTATCTATAAGTATTATTATTGATTTTCTGTTTCTTTTGTAATTGTATTCGATTTCATAGCACTGAAATATTAAGACTAATCTGCTCAATGCAAGTTGTGTTTCATCTGTCACTAGTTGTGCATCTTTGCATAATACTAATAACAATGCAAATTGAACATGTTATTTGATGCAACAACTGTTGATGAACCTAATAAATAAAATAATGGGAAGAGTTACAACGACAGTCGGCTGACGATAAAAAAAACGACACGATAAACTTGTGACAACAGATAATCGTGGCTTCAAATGATTCTGTCGTGCAAATAACGAGGCGGCTGCCGTGAACCGATAAATTGTCGGCACGACCTAGTGGGAACCGCTAGATACGACAGTCGTTCAACGATAAAACGTCCACGACATGGGTACATGACATGGATATGGGAACAGGCTAGACGCGACAGTCGTCCAACCATAAATAAAAAGTTTCGACTTAATGGGAGCGAGCCCTCTCGACCAAATTGTGATAAATTGACCTCCTTCCATCGTCTTTGTCTGGTTTCTGGCCACTTTTGAACCGTTCTTTGTTTCCTTTGCCTCGTCATACTCGTTTTGTTTCGTTCCGTCGTCACTTTCTGCTCAATCCCTGAAGCGAGCGGTGCTGCTCAAATCGTGTGCCAATTTTATAACTTAATAATATTGTATAACTTGACCCTGTCTTAGTACTTAAGTAGGGAGTGTATTGTAGCGTTGTACCTGGATTTTATACCCTTTTCTTGTTGCAGTCAGTCTTTTATCTTTCAACTTTTGAAATAAATTATGTGGACCTATTTAATTGCCGTGATCCTGTTCACGGCACGTTAGCGGTGTACTACCTCTTCAAAATTAAAACACAATGAGTAAGAAGCTTTATTCGCATTATGCGTCTTATAATTTCATCGAGTAATACTCATTTGAATTGTTGAACCAGGAACAAAGACTCATGGGACTGGAAAATTTGGCACGAGCGAAATGAGGCCTACACCCAGCAGTGGATAATACAGAGCTGAAGACGATCAGTCGAGTGTATTTGGAGACGTTACTCCAGCTAGAATAATCCCTAGTTTTTAAAAAAAATAGAGCTGCAAATAAATATCATGAAGAGGGTAAGTCCAAATGAAAAAGATGTAACTACACACGCTGGTCCATTAAAACAGAACTAATAAAATCCCTAAAATTATGTGGTATGTTTGAAAAAATCTAGTTGGTTATTTTAATTTCAAGTCTAATTTGAAAACAAAAAATTAGTCCGCTACTTTTTCATTCATTCGTTTAATTTCGATTTTTTCTAATAAAAATTGATTAAGACTGTAATAAGTCGAAATTAAAAAAATGTAATTTTAATTGCTACTTTATGATAAATTTTTATTTCTTTCAGTTTAACCATTCCTATTGTATATTCTCACTTTTGTTTTCTTCCTCTGAATATGCTAGTGTGTGTATTACCGAAGTCCAGTCCTCTTCTTGATTATGTCATACATTTATTCCTCAGCGATCCTGGCACTATATCCTAAAGCTCATACATACAAGTACTTGATCTCCTATGCCTACGATAGCGTGGGTCTCCTTACACTTAAATATGGAAAACACCACTACGGTTGAAATGAATAAACCTGTCCAGAAGGTTTAAGCACAGATACTGTTGTGTAATTGACTGGAAAATTTGCAATGGTGGAAATTTTTCAAAATATTTTCCAGAAATGACGACCTCCAACGAATAATTTTTGAAACTATTTTGTTTTTGTTTTATTTTTTTCGAATTTTTTTGTTTCTTTTTTTCACAAAATTCAGCGAGCATGATATTAGTAAATACATATGGTTGTTCACAAAAATAACAGTAAATGATCATGAAGTAAAAATGGCGTTGTATTCATTGGAGATATGGAAAGAGTCAGCCGTGATTATGGGGCTTGTAAACAGCCCCAAGTATTAGCTTGTTTGAAAAACAAATATTAGTGATTTTAGATATTTTTTATGGTAACCTTTTTAATAAAGCCACATCTGTGATCGTACGTCAAAAAAGCTTTTATCACACTGGAAGTCATAAAAATAATACATTCAATAAACTATTTTTGTCATTTTATTAACCGACATCAAAAAAAGGAGGAGGTTTTCAATCCGACATACAGTCGGATTATTTATTTTATTTAGTTTTTTTTTTATGTATGTTACGCGATAAGTCCACTTGCGAACCGATTTTGATAATTCTTTCTTTGTTGGCAAGAGGGTACCTCAGTAGTGGTCCCATTTAAATTTGAAAAAAATATTCCACCTCTAAGGATGGCAAACTAGGGGATGAATGACTTTTGAGGCCTTTTTTTTAGTACTCTGTACTGTTTTTATAATCCTATTTAATAAACATAGTTTGAAAGGAGAGCACTATTTATCCCCTGTTCCATCCATTTTATAGATATTATAATATGAAATATGTATTTATGTAAATATTTACATAGTCTGTATTTAACATTTTTGCTGTTGTTTTTTTTTATTATTATTTTATTACATAATTTAATTTTATATTGTTGTGCACGTAAACCTGTTACTGTTATTTTTTTCCTGTATTTTGGTCTGCAAGAAGAAATTTAATGATGATAAGCGACACGCCTATCCACAACAGCTGCAATGCCATTCAGAGCTTAAAATCTCAGAGATCTTATGGGCACTGCGTCCGTCACCTTGTTCGTCCCGTCACTTGATATTATAAATAAAAAAAATCTTTTAGAAATAAGCAGCATCTTTTATTTGTATTTTCCATTATACTAAATGTGGTTTGTGTTTTCCTGTACAATAAATTATTAAAGAAATAAATACTCTCGCCAAAAAGCTGTCATTTTTTCAATTATTTATTTACTGAATTTTGTCTGTATGATTTAGATTTGCCATGCCCCAACACTATGCATATAATTACCACAAGTGTGACTATGACAGAACATCACAGTTTGGAAAGTTCTCTCATAAGATGATTTTATATGAAGTGCAATGAAAAAAACGATAGCGCCACTTACCTCTGACCTCTCCCACACTACACAGATGGCGTATAGTCGATGTATGGAAACCGCTCGATGTGCATGCGCACGGCCTCATAATAAGCCATTGTTGTAAGTGAAAATGGAAGCTTGAGATTGACCCTAACTTCTGAGAAGATACACAGGTACAATACGTGGTCATCATTGTTCGTTACGCCTAGTACAGTCAAGAGAACGTCAAGCGATACACTTTTGTTCGAATATTGTCTCCAATGCAACGGAACAAGATTTTTGATAATTGGTATTGGTAATAACTTGTTTGTTCTGTCACTTGGTAGTGACAGAACAAACAAGTAGGGCTGATGGTAAGCGACATGCCTATCCACAACAGTTGCAGTACCATTCAGAACTTTAAATCGCAAAGATCTGAGGGGAACTGCCATTGCGCATTTAGTTGTGATACAACCGCATGCAGCTTTGTACATTATACTAGTATTGATGTGGTCTGTGATACTGACGTACAAGGATTATATTATTCGCGTGAACTTAGTTTAGGTACATACATGTCTGTTTTGTTTTTAGCAATAAATATAATTACTTTATTTTGGAGCTTTAATATAGCAGTAAAGCTCCTTGTGAAAGAGTTCGTCCTGGGCAGTACTGCCATCATACCTATTTCTGCCGCCAAGCAGTAATGCGAGCGTTACTGCGTTTCAGTTTTGAAGGGTAAGGTAACTAGTGAAATTATAGCCACATAGGACTTACTAACTTATGTCTCAGGGTTTAGACTGCAGTTTACGCGGCTGTTTAGTAAGTGTTTGTGACAATATATTACTTCCAATAGTAAAAAAAATGTAATGTTTTTTATATTTTCATTTTGATATTTTTGGCTGTGTAAAAATCTTGATAATTAAGTTACATATTTGATTTACCCTCACATATTTTATCTTTTTTCTTTATATAATTTTTAGGTAATTATTAGTATCATATTTTTATAAATTCGCTTCATAATTCTAAATTATTTAAGGCAGTAATGATTCGGACGAAAGACCTAGCTACCCATAGTACAGGGGATCCTAGTTTGGGAGCTAGGCACAACTATGTACTAGATTTGTATCTTTTGGCAATAAAGTTTTATTATTATAAAAACAAATACCTCAAAAATCCTGGAACTACATCTATTTGCCAATTTTAATTAAAATCACTTAGTGGAAAGTGCGCGAAACCGGACTCATCCCCTAATTTGCTGCCCTTAGGGGTGGAATATTTTCTTCAAATTTATATGTGTTAATACTAAGGTGCTAATCTTTACAAAAAAAAAGATTCATAAAAATCGGTTCACAAACCGCATAACAATGTACAAAAAATAAATACAGTCGAATTAGAGTGAGATCTACAATTCGACTGTATTCATTTTTTGAAGTCTGTTAAAAAGGCGCCCATTGTACGCGAGTAATTCAAGCTGCGTTTTCCGCTTCATTTGTTTATAGCTTGAAACCTAAAATTTATTTGCTTTAGCGTAAAATTGCATAGAAGCGTGGGACGAATCAAACTGTTGGATCCCGTGAAAGGCTCACTTTCACTACATCGGGTAAAAGTCGTGGTGTTATTACAGCCTCGACGAAACTCGACGCCTGCGCCGGTCGACGAACTAAGTACACGTGGGCAGAAGGTTTATCAATATTTAAAACTCTTTAATATTTTCATACTACGATAATTTGAAAACCTACGGTAATTAATACTACGGTACTGAGACCGCGAACCATTTCCTTAAAAGTTTCAAAAACCGGAAGTGATGGAAAATAGGCTTCATAGCTTGCTTATATGAATCCCCTTGGGGATCAACGTGGACAAAATTCCACGTAACTTGGCGGCAGAAGTAGGTAAGGTGGCAGTACTTCCTGGACGAACTCTTCCACGAAGAGCTCTATAGAGCTCTATATATCAATAATATGACGTACAAGTCATGCACCTGATGGTAAGCTACACGCCTGTCCATGACAGTTGCAGTGCCACTCGAGCTTTAAATGGCAAAGATCTGAGGGGCACTGCCACTGCGCCCGTCACCCTGAGACATAAGTTGACAAGTCCCATGTGCCTGTAATTTCACCAGCACCCTTACCTTCAAAACCGGAGCACAGGAATGCTGACATTACTGCTTGGCGACAGAAATACGTAAGGTTCTTTCACAAGGAGCTCTACTACTATACTAAAGTTATTCACAAGCCGGTAATGATTTTACCAGATTAAGAGGTAAGGTTCAGAGAGTTCTTTTATTCCAGGACAATTAAGGATGAAGTGGATGACATAATCAGGAAGTGATGATCACGGCTGTCTGAGATGATAAAATCAAGTGAAGATCAACCCTTAATACGTCTAATATCTCTTCTTTATTATAATTGAGTAGTCCACTATCAAACTGCGTTATGCGCTTGATTAAAAAAGCTATAAATTAAAAAAAAAAACTATTATTGTTCCGTAAACGGACTTTTAAATGTTACTTTTTAATTATCTGAATATTGTGATAAAAAAGAGATAAACAATATGACGAAAAAAATCACAGTTTTAAACTTTTTACTTTATTTCCATTTGAAAATTGAAAATAGAGAGTTTTGCAATAGTAGTCTTAAAATAACTAGTTTTGTTTTGTTATTGTTCAGAATTAATAATAGTAAAAAATTCAACTTGAATCTAATTTTAAACTTCCTTTGGACTCTTATATCCACGTCATCAACCATCAATGTATCTTCATTGTCTGTCATTTCTTCTTCTTTGGTCACATTTAATTGTACTTGCCCGATAATATGGGTATACAATTCAAGAATTTCGTATGTAAACCAATCTTCTCCCGAATGTTTGACAATCAAGTTTTTAATAAATCAACACGGATGACAAAATAATAAATAGCAAACAAAATAACGGATTTATACTCAATAGAGCAGCGTTTGCAGGTTGACGACAAAATGGCAACTTTTGAAAGTGTAAAACTAAGAACGATAGCGACTTTTGCAAAAGTAGTCAACATTTGACACTGATTTGTTCAGAATACAGTAGTTTTGACGCTGTATTGTTAAAGTATTTGAAATTATTTAAAATACTAATCGATTTCACGCCATTAACTAAAAATCATTAAGAATATCACATAGCGCTGTTTGCAAGTGGAGTACTCAATTATCCTTTTCCTGCCTTTTTCAAAAACACGTCTCCATCATCTATGTGCGCCGACCGTGTATTTTATTAAATAATTATGTACGCGATTGTACAGTTCACATCTGTGTATCTAGATTATCGGACACGGTCACCTGTTACCGCTACAGTTAAACTGTCATTAAATTGGTTGAAATAACATTTTAACCAAAATTGCGTAACAAATAAACTTTCCCTCTCTGTTAAAGTTCGATCTCACTTTCAACCGCTAAAACGTGTGGAAATAATTTGTGTTTTCTATTTTTGTGGTTATTGTTACGTAACCTATTATACAGTCAATAGCACATATAGCTTCGACTTTTCGTGATGTATCCATACCGATTAGCCGACCGTCTTCACCTACTGAGAATGGACCTGCCGTCCAATCTGAAATTCGGCAGATACATTGAATACATGGCCAAAAATGCAGCCAAGAAACTTGGCATCACTTCCAAGGTGAGGCGTTACTTCACACGGGACAGTTACTTTTTTTATGATACCAAGTGGCGGAACGAACAAGTCATGCGTCTGGTGGTAAGCGACACGCCTATACATAACAGTTGCAGTGCCATTCAAAGCTTTAAATCGCAAAGATCTTATGGACACTGCCACTGCGCCCGTCACGCTGAGACATAAGTTGAGAAGTCCTATGTGCATGAAATTTCACCAGCACCCTTACTTACCCTTCTAAGCCGGAACGCAGTAATGCTCACATTACTGCTTGGCGGCAGAAATAGGTAAAGTGGTAGTATTAATCTGGACTTTATTGCTTCAGCTATATCAAGCACAAGTCCGGACATGTAAGGAGTACTGCTGCCACTTACGGGATGGCTCTGCTACATACCGATTGGCCATCTTGGATTCAATAGACAAGCGTGTCAAGAGGCTTATAGGTGACTCGGAATTAGTAGAGGCGAATCTGCAGAGCCTTGAACGCCGCCGTAGAGTTGCCTGCTTATCGGTATTCTATTGGATATATCACGGAGAGTTTGCGATGAAATTGCTTATTTTAATTCCGCCTTTCCATCATCGGGGGACTAGACGTGGTCTGGGATTCCACCCCAATATTATGGATATTCCAAGGATTCACACGAAGCATTTTGCTTCCACATTTATTTGGCGAGCGGCTAGAGAGCGGAAATCCCTGCCTGAGGACTTGTTCCCCTAACGCTATAAATTGGACCTTTTCAAGGCGAGAGTGAATAGGCATTATTTAGGTGTGCCTGTTATATCGTCGACCTCTTCGTCACTTTCCATCAGTTGAGATGGAGGTCAAATGCGCATTTATTTTTTATACAAACTAAACACTGCCTTATTAATAGATGAAAATCATAACTTCACAAAGATTACCCCGTACTCTCGTCACACTACATTAAGAAATAATTCATCAAAAGAAATTCAATAACTATTATGGAAAAAGAAATTAGAAATATTTGTTACCTGCATTAATGAACAAAATGAGTGAGGAATTTATATGTAATTATGAAAAGAACAAACACTATAAATCATACATTAAGAAACATTTAAAAAAAACTGAAGATATAAACTTTATTAGTAAATTGCTTCATTGTTATTATATGCCATTGATATGCACATGTAAGTGAGCATGTTTTTGTATCTCTCTAGAAGTTGCTTTATTATAGCTCTATTATATGTTATCTTTACTTAAATAGATTGAACTCTTTCGCCGTGGATAAAGCCGGAAGGGCTTTTGTGAGCCAAGCTTGTAATTAGTAAATAAGTATATTTTCTGTATTTCGGTGAATAACAAAAAAAAAACATAAAAAAGCTTGGCACTATTTTAAATATTAAATTGACTTACCCTTGACTACTATCTAGTCTTCTTATTGTATCGGTGGATATCGTATAAGAAGATATCGCTTGTTGATAAAATGATCCCTGTGACATTTCGGACCGTCATTTCTGGGATAGGATCTGACACGAATCGGACGTAGTGTGCAAAACTCGTAACACTCTCGCTCAGTGACGGAATCCAAGTTCAAATCCCGGTAAGACTAATTTAGAAAATAAGCTTTACTTCTTCCTCCTTATCGTGGCACTTGCCATTGTGGTGAAATGATTTGGGAATCGATGTAAGATAATCGACAATTGTTGCCCAGGGTATATCACAAGGGAAAGGTATATAGGATCTATAACCGTTTTAAATAGCAAAAAATAGAGCACAACATTCTCTTTTAAAAAACAGTCAAAATTAGTTAACGTATTCGTCTTATCGGAACTTACCCTAACGATGCATAACTGAAATATCATTAAACAATTTCAATATTCTAAAACTGAGTCATGGTTTTTATGATATTTTTATGATATATTATAATTAAATATGTACTAATTGTGATATCTTTAACTGCAGTGTCCCAGCATTTAAGAGGTCACTGCTAGCATTAATGTAAAGTGAATAGCATATTCTCAGTCTCTCTATTTTTTATTTCTCTCGGTTTTTTTTTTATCATTGATTTAGTGTCTGTTTAAATATATCTAAATGTTTTAAAATGAATGTTGAGCACAGTAATAATTGGGCACAGATATGCCTGTTGTATTAATTTTTAAGTGTTTTTATTTTCCTCACTTTCTGTATCTGATGTCTGTACATTGTGCCATAAATAAAAAAAAATAATAATAATAAAAATATCTCAAAAAATATTTTGTCACCTAGCCGCGTTTTTGTTTTGGCGCACTCTACACGGTTACATTGTGTCAACCAGCAGGGCAATTATCATGGTAAAAGCGTTCCTAGCACACAACTAGATTGCAGATTTGTTCGCGGACAATTTGTCTCAACTCTTAGCTGCAATAGTAAACCATATAAACTTAATTTATTATAAAATTAGGTAATCCTGTATTATACATTTCCAATTTGTGTGTCTCATTTTATTTTGTTATTATTATTTTGTTATATGCAAGATGTCATTATTATATCAAACTTAATTTATTTTGCTGGACGTTTGGGTAGACCTGTACGTCCACAACAGTTTTATTGAATGTCAAGATATTTCACCGCCATGATATTTAATTATTTTTTGTGACATTGCTCCACTAGTTTGTTATAATTATTAAACATCGAGTATATAACCAGAAATAGAGATG
Organism: Hyposmocoma kahamanoa; assembly: GCF_003589595.1. Taxonomy (NCBI): domain Eukaryota; kingdom Metazoa; phylum Arthropoda; class Insecta; order Lepidoptera; family Cosmopterigidae; genus Hyposmocoma; species Hyposmocoma kahamanoa. The sequence goes on along the minus strand of NW_020653732.1, from coordinate 6,380,725 downwards.
AATAAGGGTCATACATTCCTGGTAACTCATCAGTGATACATCACTTATAAATATCAACTCTCGTTTGCGCTGAAATATAGACAGCGCCAACAACTGACCTGTGTGTACGTCTCCGTATGTTCCAAAAATATTTTGTATACAGATAATATTCTCTAACAATGGTGTGCTGCTCCATTCGGTGGTGTGGGGAAAAACGACAAAACATCTAATTACAAAACAAACCAAATCACATTTTATCGGTAATTAAATATGTAATTTTGTAATTTTCGTCCATTATAGGAAAGCTCAAGTTAACTGGTTGTTTTGAAGTTAAACAATTGACGACACTCGTCAATTGTTTCGAATTCGGGCTGGCCAATCGGAGCGCAATTGTCACCGTTATGATATGGCAGAATAATTTGAAAATGACATTTCGTTTCTATTTCTGGTTATATACTCGATGTTATCAAAAATCACTTAGATCCGGTTGGAATGGTGGCTTAGTTTAGTCGATCGTTGTTTAATAATTTTAACAAACTAGTGGAGTAATTTCACCAAAAATAATTAAATACCACAGTGGAGAAACATCTTGACATTGAATAAAACTTAATTTACATATTGTTATCAAATAAGAAATAACGAGAAATAACGTTGTACACCTTGTGCAGCCTTAAAGCCTTCGTAAAAGAGTATCGTACTGAGAAGGTGAATAAACAAAATAAAGAAGTCCACTTGCAATCAGCGCTATGTGACATTTTTAATGACTTTTACTTAATGGCGTGAAAGGGATCAGTATTTTAAATACTTCAACAATACAGTGCCAAAACTTGGTATATTCTTAAAAAAACAGTGTCAAACGACTACTCTTGCAAAAGTTGCTATCTTTGTTAATTTTACACTTTCAAAAGTTGCCATTTTGTCGTGAACCTGCAAACGCTGCTGAGCATAAACTCATGAAAAATCCGCTATTTTCTTTATTATTTATTATTTTGTCATTCGAAAGTCGCTCGTGTACATTTATGAATAAATTGCTCGTCATACATTTCGGCGAAGTTTGGTTTACATACGAAATTACTAAATACAATCAAATGTGACCGAAGAAGAAATGACAGATAATGAAGATACATTGATGGTTGACGACGTGGATATAAAGGCGGATTCATGTTAGTTACACCGTGCCGTGGCCGGGCCGTGCTCCGGTCAAATATCTATATATGCTTTTGTATGAATTTGATGTTAAATCGGGCCCAATCCGAGACACGGTTGGCCTTCGGATTATTTTCTTCAGGCAGGATGTACACACCATTTTCTTTTTTACTTTCAATTTGAGATTCCAATACTTCGTCATCAAGCTATTGCAATAGCTGCCAACTCAACTTGTGAAAATTGCGTTAATAACACAACTTTATCACTCAAGAGAAAATTGGAAAATAACAAAAAACCAGCCGACTCACGGGGGTAACGACACGACACAATGGCGGCCCGGACACGACACGGTGTAACGAGAAACAGCCTTAAGAGTGTAAAGGAAAATTAAGATTAGAATTAAGTTGTTATTTACTATTATTATAACAAAACTAGCCGTGTTATGTGTATTCTCATATGGAGTAAAGCGGCAGATATTCAAACCATATTTGTATTGCTAAAACGAGCGATTCGTTCTGTGTACCGTCTAGGCTCTCGGGTTTCTCTCAGAGAAAAGTTTAAGGAGACTGGTATCACGACTGTGGCATCACAGTGCATTTACTCAAATATTTTATATGCCCGTAAAAATATACATAATTTCAATAAGAAAGAAGATATCCATAATATTAACCTTAGAGCTAAGTCCAAACTCATGGTACCACGATTTCGTTTAACCAAGGTAAACAACTCTTTTATGGGGAACTGTATACGTTTTTACAATAAGATTCCGGAGCATATATTAAGTTTATCATTTCCTAAGTTTAAAAACTACTTTAAAAATATTTTGATCGAAAAATCATATTACAAAATTGAAGACTACGTGTTAGATAAAGATGTATGGGAAAGACGACATGGCTCCAGAATCCACACAAATTTGATTCAAAGTGTATTCCATAGCATTTAAGTTTATTTGAAAAGAGCAATCCCTAGTTTCTTGCTCGTTCTTCTCAGGGAGGTCAGCGTAGTGAACGAGCAGTAGCTTAAATGTGACGTTTTCAAGTGTAAATTTATTTTATCTATGGAATAAATAATCTTTGACTTTGACGTGTGTTGTTGCAAAACTAGCTAATTCTGAACTAGTTATTTTAAGATCACAGTTGCAAAATCAATAATTTTTTTAATTGGAACAAAGTAAATGTTAATACTGTGATTTTGTTTTTCATATTGTTTATCTCTTTTTTATCACAATTTTCAGATAAATAAAAAAGCATTATAAATTACTTTTCTGAAGAATATTTATTTAATTATAGCTTTTTTTATCCACGCACTTAAGGCAGTTTGATAGTTGACCTCTCAATCCTACTGTTTAATGCTTATAATAGTAAGCATAAAGCTTAATTTCTGTCCAGGAAGTAGATATATACCGTACTAACATTATCATGTTATAGGTCTTAAAACTTTCATTTTCAATGTCAAAGGTCGAGTCTGGCTTTCTAGCTAAATGTGCTATGGCATGGGGCATTCTTCGTGTAGTTACCAAGCCACGTAAGGTTTTCGCTAATAAATCGTTAGACAAAGAGGCTTTACGTTTTACCTAGTAATGTCAACGAGTAAGTACAGTCAGCCTGTAAATCATATGAGCTCAAAATTGTACTAGTTTTTTTATGATTGGTATCAGTGGCTGGTGTGCGACACGTGTCCATAGCATATTTAAATTGCAAAGATCTGAGATGTCACTGTGACTGCGTCGGTCGTCCTAAGATAAGTTGACAAGTCTCATGTGCCTCTAATTTGACCGCCACCCGTACCCTTCAAAACCGGAACGCTACTGTTTGGCAGAAATACAAAGGTGGCAGTACTTCACTGGACGAATCCTTTTTTTTAAACGCGCACACTCTCATAGACCCGCACTAGGGAATCCCTGTATCGCAGGTGCCATGGAATCACACATAGACAACCACAAATTACGCCCAAACTCACGAGATAAATAAACATAGGCCATAGAAATATTTCCCGGCCCGAGAACCGAACACGGGAGCTCTACGTGGCAGTCCAGCATACTAACCGTTCGGCCACTGAGGCAGTTAAGTTAGTTTACAAGGATCTACTGCTGCTAAGATTTCAATTTGTTCAACTCAAGTCGACGAAATTTGTTTCTGTATGTTCGATTATAATACAAAGGTATTCATAATCCAAAACTGTTTGATGTTATTTTACAAAAAAATCTCAATAAAATTCATTTGATCGGTAAGTGACATCTGCAGTTTTGGTACCTGTAAAGGTATCGTTTGCGGTGAGAAGGTTAATCAAAAATCTCTCACAAGATGTCACTAACGGCGACGAATGCTGAAAAGTCAGTACGAAGATCTATAACAAAAACACATAGAAGAATTTCGACGACTCTACTGGTAACTGGACTGTGGCTCAGATGGTTAGAGCAATGCTACGGTGCAGCATGGTCGTGGGCTCGAGTCCCTCCGGGTCGACGACAAACCAACATTTCGGGACTTTTATAGGTCCCACGGTCACGGCTGACTGAGATGGTAAATTTACCAAGCAGATATGTCTAATATTAATGCAAGCCACCTTTTTTTAATTTACTAAAGTGTATTCCAGTTTACGCTACTGTACATTTTGCGGAATACTTTATTTTTATATTAATTTTTACTTACTTAAATGTAAAAGGGAATTAAAAATGAAATAAAATATATTAATAAGTAGTACTGTAGTCTTATGTCTGCTTGGGATTTTTCATAAGAGGAAATACTGGATCCCAAACTGGTAATTCGGAGAAACCACCGTTGAAATTAGGTGGTTTTTTTAAATTTCAATGTCCTCTCGTAGCATTTTGGATAAAACAGACTTCTTCTGAAAGGATCTGCAGTTTGATTTTGATAGCCTCTCCCGATCGGAAACGGCGTCTTTTCCGAGTCGAGGCGCATAATTGCGATTCGCAACTGGCCGATTGGAAACTTTTGACATTTCAAATCGGAACAATAGTTGATATAACTCACAAATTAGAAGGATATTAGGAATCAGGTTTATCTTCTCGCTCAGAAACCCATCTGATTTCGAGACCCGGTCGGGTTGATTCCGGTTTGAATCAAAATCAGCCCGCTGGGGTTTATCAATATTGAGTTAATTAAGTGTGTAGGTTTCTACATGACCTTTTGACTTTACCAATGTGATCATATGAGTTGTAAAGGACCCGAAACGTTGGTGTTACTTCCATACTCCGTCTGACATTCGTCCGATACAATTACTATCAAGTAAAGTAATACTCGAACAAATGAAGTGTGTCAGTATGAAAGTTCATTCGCATCATCGTCTTAATTTGGTCGAGTATTAATAATAATAATAATAATAAATTTATTTCCTTCACACACAATTTCAGCCGTAATTAAACTTTCTTAAGTAATAAAACATTTGTTGTCTGTGAAGGCTGGAGCCTAAACTAGGATACCCTGTGCTATAGGTCTCCAGGCCTCCGCCTACGGATAAAGTATCAATAAAACATTGACTGCGTCCCGAATGATTGCTATGAGAGAAAGTTAATCCAAAATTTAGTTTATACAAATCAAAAAATTATAAATATAAATAAAATTCAAGACTAGAGGGCAAGTATTTTGTTGTGTGTGAGTGAGTGTGTGTGTGAGAGTGTGTGTTTGTGAGTTTGTGTGTGTGTGTTTGTGTGTGTGGGAATTAACTATAATGGAACAAGAAGGAGATTTTCGGTTTCCTCATATGACAAAGTCAATAGCCTTTTAGTGACCACGTTCTTACATTCGAACTTGTTTAGAGGATAAATATGCAAATCACCATTACATCTGTTATATAAGAAGGGCCCGAGGAAACCGAAGAAGTGATGGGCAAAGGATGTAGACCACGCCGAATAATGGCACACACGATCATGGCGTCGAAAATTAACTATCCGAGATCGATCGTAAGATGTCTGCGAATGTACCCTCATGATGGTGTACGGAACAAAAAGTTAAAAAAAAGTATTACTTTTCAGTTTACGCAATACGTCCGATTCCTATCAGTAGGTCAATTCAGAACCTTACGATAACTCAGTTATCGACCGATTTGATTTAATATCGAACGATTTCTTTTCATTTTTATTCACAACACCCGAAACGAACATCAAACTGTCGTAATCGAAAGCGACCCGAAATGACGTCACACCCGTTCGATTACTCGAACTTCTCGACCGGCAAGGGCTACAAACGTTATTCAGAACACAGTTATCGAATGAAAGTTACCGAACGTCCTATTGTTTACAAAGCAAGAATGTAATATGGATATCTCTTATTCTTTTGCATTTGCAATGCAAGACTAATGCATTTCTATATGTTAGGTATTTAAAGTCTTTCTATTTGTAAAGTCGCACTAATTGTTTCGGACGAAAAACGGGAATGAACCCCTAGATCCAAAAAATAGTTTTGTTTCCTTGCATGTAACAAACGTGAAAACCTAAAAACTCGATAATTTTCATCAAATCAATCAGACTGACTGTATGGTAGACCACACCATGTTAATCGTATGATAATATACCAAAGGCACCGACACAAAAACCCAAACAAACGAGTCAATTTTCGTAGAATAAATTATCTGCTCATTGGAATGTACTTTTCATATTCATTTCTAAGATGGAATTTAATAAGAAGAAAGTACCACAAACTCTTCTTCCTGTCCCCATGCTAGGTGGGTCGGCACAAGATGTATTCTTCTTCCACTCTCCCCTATCAGCCGTCATTTCCATACTCACCCTTTCTTATCCATGTCATCATTCACACAATCCATCCATCTTTTCTTTGGCCTTTCTCTCCCCTTATATCGCACAGTCATACCAGTGTAACACAAACTATTTAGTTACAAGTCCGGGCCTTACGTCTGCTAATTTAAAATCATCACATTGGTGTGTTGATAGAGTGCCACAACGTCAGTATTTTTTTGTATCCGTTTGGTATTCAAGAGTTAAGAGTATATCATTTGTTGGTATTCTGCTCGACGAAGGCACGTCAATGACATATGTAGATAGATAGACAGATAAACACTTTATTCACTGATATAACACAAACACAGATTAAGCATTAAAGAAAAAACAAAACATGCTTGTCATAGCAGTGAAACGGCGCTGACTCAGTATATGCCAAAGTTTCCTAAGGCGCTGGTTTTCAGTCTGAACTCCCTCAAAAAAAGAGCGATTAAATTATTTGAAAGCAAAAATATAACGACTATGAGTAAAGTTATACATTGACAATAATAATATACATAGTAAAGTGTAAATAGCGCATCTAAAATAACCTGTTTGACATGTAAGTGCATGAGCAAATGTGAATATAATTACAGCTGTAGGAGTAAGTTATGACTGTAAAGAGGAAATTCGGTCGGAGGGTCGAAATAAGAATTAAGGTAATGCATAGTGTAACAAACCTACTTTATATATCATACGGCTTTAATCCAGACTGTTAACTTTTTAGTTCACTAAGAATCCGCTAGATGGCATTGACCCTTTGGCGTTATTTCTGAATCGCGGTGTTAAGATTTTCTCTCGAATGGTACCTGTAACACAATATTGTTTAAGTGTAGAGAAATTTGAGAATACTGGAAGCTCTGTTAGGCTAACCAGGAGTTGAGTCCCTTCTTGAGAACTGCTACCCGGACCTTCTGATATTGCGTACTCTCATACAAGGTGAAATTAATTCCGCTAATCGATCGAGATTTTGATGATCGATTATTAATGCTAATCTGTCGTAATAATACTTAAACTAAACATTAATTTAAATAAAAACTGTAAGATACAAAATCCCACAAAATTACGTAAGAACCCGAATTACATGTGAACTTCGCTTAGATGTATGTAATGATACCATTCATCCAAAGGGAACATAGATAGACATAAATTCTCTGGTACTTCGCGGTTTGCGGTTGTTTGCTGCAAAACTGTGAAAATGGAAAGGAAAACTAATTTGGAAAAAGGTGGTCTTTTCCTGGGAAGAAGACTTAAGTTAAATATTTACGCGTGCACATTTCGATTCGATGTCAGTACTTTTCTTCCGATGCCTACCAAAAATCAAAAGAAGGGATTCGATACTAAAAATACCCGGTATCGAAACAAGAGTATCGAGTACTTACTCGCATCTACTTGTATCGGATCATCCCCACATACAAGGTGAACATAAATCTTTCTTCAACAACTTGGAGATTTCACTTTTTTACAGATTTCACTGGAACTGCGTAACCTCATCACACGGCGAGTGCGACTTAAGACCTATGTAATTATTGTATTCTAGCAAATAAACGTATTCTATTCTATTCTTAGGCAACATCGATCGTGAATGATTGAATGAATGCCACCATTGCCATTCCACTGAGACTCAACTGCCATTGCAACTACATAGGGCGCACTATAAGTTTCCGGAACTGGCCACTTACATAAACAATATGTAAAAAGTAATTACAACATTTGAAAATGGAACTCTTTGGCTGTAGAATACAGTTTGTTTCATCTGACTGTCATTTGTTTTTACATTGTGGCGTCATTTTAGAAATTGGTTGTCTACATCACCATGGATTTAACTCGTCAAAATTTTCGTAGTATGATTTTCTACGACTTTAAGTGTAATTTAGCAGCTAATAATTTAACAGAAGCACCATGCAAGACGACTATTTATAGCTGGTTTGCAGAATTCTAACGCGGTCGTGTGAATGTCAGTGACGAATAACCGTGATGATCGCCTGTCCACTGCTGTGAACAACAAAAACATCGATGCTGTGCGTCGTATGATCAAAACAGATAGGCATGTGACATACCATGAGATTCGGGCATCTCTAGGCATAGGCATGAGTCAAATACAATCAATACTACACAACATTAGGGTGTGAAAAAGCTGTGTTCTCGATCGATCCCACACAATTTGACTGAGGTTCAAAAAACGGATCGCGTCACTGGGTGCAATGCCATGCTTACCAGATTCAACGAAGGGGCGTCAAATTTGGTGTGGAACATAGGAACAGGTGACGAGTTATAGTTACGATCCTAAAACAAAGCAGCAGTCGAGCGTATGGGTCTTTCGAGATGAGCCGAAACCAACCAAAGTGGCACGCGTGCTAAGTGCCTCTAAGAGGATGATTGCTTCTTTTTTTAATAAAACAGGACACGTGGCTTGTTGTTGCTTTGAAGAATCATTGTACCGTGAATAGTGATTGGTACACGACCATTTTTTTGCCGTAAGTTATTGACAACCTCCGTAAAAATAACCGTAAACGTCGTATCATATTGCACCATGATAATGCCAGTTCTCACATGGCCAGACAGACAAATGAATTTCGAAGGTGAACAACGTTGACCTTATGAGCCATCCCGCGTACAGTCCCGCCCTGGCACCTTGTGACTTTTATTTATTTCCAAAAATTAAGAATCAGTTACGCGGTCAACGATTTTCATTACCTGAAGAGGCTGTCGAAGAGTATGAAAATATGTTTCAGAGATTGTCACAGAGGAATGGCATAAATGTTTTCAGAATTGGTTCATTCGTATGAAAAAGTACATTAACGCTAACGGAGAATATTTTGAGAAACTAAATTCATTTCTGACCATTTATAGTGTTTTTTTCTTATTCATTCCGGAAACTTATAGTGCGCCCCACGTATATTTTAGAAGCATAACAAAGACTATCATAATTTGAATATTATCTCAGTGGAGTCATAATGGCCAGTAATTTCAAGAAAACTTGCAGTATAAATTTTAGTGGCAACAGAGCTCCTTGTGAAAGATTTCGTCTAGAGAAGTACTGCCACCTTACCTATTTCTGCCGTCAAGCAGTAATGTCAGCATTAGCATTCAGTCACACGAGTCAAAAGTTTACGCGCGGCCGCCACGCGGCGACTGCCCAGTTACCACGCCTTCATGTGCATTAATGGCGAATCTGAATTATATTTACTAGGCAACAATGTTTAAATTCCTCTGAATAATACAACCGCACGGGTCGCCGCGTGGACCAAATTTAAACCAGTCTCGCCCGCGTGCCCGAGACGTTCATTTAAGTTAAAATGTAAAAGCTAAACAAATAGAGTGTATTTTGCCATGACAGTTAGACGCACGCGATCGCTACGCGGCGGCAACGCGAACTCCGCTCTTCGACCGCGTGGCGACCGCGCGGGGTGAACGCGTTGAATTTCGTGTCCAATAAATGCGCCCTTACTACGGTTTAGAAGAGTAAGAGTCGTATTCCAGAACTCTACTCAATGCTCACGTCAGTGCTTGAGTATGACTTCAAGCACTGGAAATACGACCCTAACGGCAAGGACTTGAATATGATATCTAGTGCTTTATATCATACTCAAGTCCTGTCTTGAGCATTGAGTAGAGTTCTGGAATACGACCCTAAGGGTGTTGGTGAAATTACAGGCACATGGGACTTGTCAACCTATATCTCAGGGTGACGGGCGCAGTTGCAGTGCCTATTAGAGCTTTGCTATTTAAAGCTCTAAATGACACTGCAAGTATTATGGATAGGCGTGTCGCTAAACAATAGATAATAAGAAAAAAATGGCCACATAACTTATACGTAATTTGTTTCAACTATTTCATAATATTTTTATGGTTGTCATGTGGTAAAAGCACTTTTCACGTATGATCACACGTTTTATTACACCAAGGGTACAAAAAAAAGGGTACAATGTATTTAATACACAAACCTTTTAAAAAAAAATTCAACCAACTTTAAAAAAACCAATAAGAAGCGAATCGTAACAAAATACATATTTAATCCAAAAGACAACAATACACGTAATACTTTTTATTTCTTTTTGTCTTATTTCGTTTTTTACACCGTATTATAATTACTTATAAATCAATTTATCTACATTTATGGTTTATTTATACAACTACAACGTGACAATTCTTGTCCAAACCTAAAACACTGCCCAGGACATACAGACCAAAGGACACTTAAAATAAACAAAAATTATTTATTTCAGACAAATCAATCCGTAGCTGGTTAGTTTCACAACTCAATCTTAGAAAGAAATAGCAAAGATAAAATAAAAAGATAAAATGCAAAAATCCGACATGATTTGAAAATTACCGTGTCAGGGTGGTTAGCAATCATCTCAAGTATACCGTTGGCCCTCTTCCATAAACTACGTATATTGATGTAATCTTTTTGCGTAGTATGCATTGACTTACAAATAAATGGACGACGGGTCTAATACAAAAACCACGAAAAAAATGTCCCAAGTCAACCTATTCGAAATTTAAATTGTTATATCATCGCAGTATCGCGCTGTCCGTAGAACAAATGAAGACTAAAGCGGAGTGTCGCGCTCTGTATACGATTTTAGCGCCTTACAAGTGCGGACCCGACGTCCATATAATTGTAAGTCAATGGTAGTATGACATAAAATTCTAAACTTAATCTAGGAACAATAGAACTTAAGACATTTTTAAGTTTATACGAATGTCCCAAGTCTATTGTTTCTAGTTCAAGTTTACTGTGTAGTGTTATTAAATTTAATATTGTGTAACAAAACTACATGTCAGAAGTGCTTATATGACAATATGAAAGTTACAAAAATAATATAAACTAGGTACTTGGAACATATTACGTTTATGTATGTGAAAAGTGCTCGACCACTGAATTTGCAATTACATAAATTGTTACATTATAAATTTTCTCCAGTGTGGACTATCAACTTATCTTTATTAACGTCATGATCATAAACAGTCTGTTTTCCGCTTTGGAAAGTGACAATAAATCCGACAGCGTGTTTCATACAATCGAATGCGGCGCAAGCGCAGTTTCGCCGGCGAAAGTGCAGTAAAAGTGCATTTAAGCCTCTGGGACTCGTGTGTGTCGTTACGCATTACAAAAGTATGCAAGAATATGCGACACGCATTTATAATAACAATGGCATTACTGATGGAACGAAATTTTGCAACGGCGTCAAAAAAATACAATAATTTACCGAATGTATTATTATGGTCTGAGAAAAACCTTGTGTTATTTAAAAACAACTTAGTAGCAGTGAAGTTCCTTGTGAAAGAGTTCGTCCGGGGAAGTCCCGTCACTTTACCTATTTCTGCTGCCAAGTAGTAATGTGATGAGAGCATTACTGCGTTCCGGTTTTGAAGGGTAAAAGGTGCTGGCAAAATTACAAAAACATGGGACTTGTCGGGCGCAGTGGCAGTGCCTGATCTTTACGATTTAAAGCTCTGATTGAAACTGTAACTATTATGGACAGGAGTGTCGCTTACCACCAGATGCATATATAAAAAAATATAGCTATAGTTGAGTGTGTTATTCGCAAGACAACATTTAAATAAAAAACAACCGAAATTATTTTTCGTATTTATTTAAGAAAATACAATGTGTAAATTAATATTAAAAATAATTGCGATAGTATTGGTAACGTTGGAAACAATATCACAAAATAGTGCATAACACTGGTTATTTCTAAATTAAAAGAACTTACTTCAATGCATCCGCATATTCACATCGTCGGTTGCACATTCCAGTATAAGCTGACACTAACTTTAACTGTAAGACTGTAAGACTAACTTTAACAAGACCTATTTATACTGGTAATGTATTCCGTTGTCGTTCGTACAAAAATACTGTATTCGAGTTTAAGTTTAAAGTATTACTAACTACCTAAAAATTACTTCAAGCATGCATCGTCATTCCAACCCAAATAACACTTTAACTTGTTCTCATAATTTGTCTTTTTAATTAAAGTATTTTCATAGACGATATCAAGATCAAATTGATATAATTTTTCAAGATGGCGGATTCAAAATGGCGTCAAAATCAATTGCCCCCAATTTGGCTATAAATTCGCTTCTGGATGTCATCTTACTCATTAATTTATGATGTCAATAACGAAGCCAAAAAGAGGACATCTAAAGCAAATATTGTGCTCCCATTTTTTTCCAAATATAAGGCATTTTTGGGTCAGATTGACAATTTCGAAGAATGCACCGATCCCTCAAACAAAACTTTTACGAAACATAATTTAAAATTCCTCTTAATTCTAGATGAGAATAATATAATTTAAATTACATTTTTATTATGTATTTGTAAAGATATTATAATTATTAAAAGTAGTTTGTAATGAATGTATTGCAAGAAGACATGTAGTTTTCGGTTTTAATTTAAGTTCAGGGGAATCAGTATGCTATCACACGTTTTGGTGAAATCAGATATATTTTTAACCAATTTTATTTTCCACGTTTCAATTAAACTGTAAACTATTAAAACATTTGCAAAATTTTACGTATTTGTCAAATTTGGTCGTCTGCGATCGTGACATAAGTTTGTCAAGTAATCTGTTTGTCCCAAATACAGAAATGAAAAACAAAACTCACAAACCATTATTGATTTTTATCCGACTTCAAAAAAAGGAGAAGGTTCTCAATTCGGCTACATTTTTTTTTGTGTGAACGATACGCGATTACTTAGACATTGGAGATTTCGATGATTATTTTTTTGTTGTAAAGGACCGCCTTTAAGAGTCTATATTACCTCAGCTCGAATTTGAAAAAAAATTTATCGTACACGTGCTTTATTTAGTTCAGTTCATTTATAAAAATCGTTAGCATATGCAAAGTACCTATTGAATCTAAAGCGGTTTTCTTGTAAAATTTCGAAGTAAGTTTATGTTTTTTTCTATCGTGAAATTTTCAATCAGTGTATATACTCAATTCAACACTTCCACTGTGGAATCAACCAAAGCCATTTGAGTTTGTATAAAGTCTTAAGGTACTAGGTACCTCAGTAGTGGTGGCATCCAAATTTGAAAAAAATATTCCACCTTTAAGGGTAGCAAATTAGGGGAACAATATGTGTTCTTAGATTTCATCCACTTTAACCCATTCCAATAAAACTTGGCAAATAGATGTATTTCCACAAACTTTTGATATCGATGAAATAGTCTGGAATCTCGTTTTTAAATAAAATCTCCTTTAGTCTGAAAAGCAGCAAAACTGAAAGCCCTAATATTTAGTTTGTTGCACTCACAACCTTTTTTTAAGATACCAGTGCATTGTGACAGAATCTTTCGCAAAATTAAACTTAGATATCTCTTAAACCTTACTACTTGCATCTTTCTCTTTTAAACTTCTCTCTCTTTCCAACAGCCGCCGTCTAACCTCTTCAGGGTTGTATTTTCGTCTATAAACTCTTCTAACTTTTCTCACAGGATTCACTGGAGTCACGTTTCTTGCTCTTATTACCTTTTTCTTTCCATAATTGTTATTAGTTATCACTGAAGGAGCCCTCTCCTCCAACGGCCTGAGACTTTTATACTTTCTAGTAGAGTTAGTACTAGAAAAAAATTCTTTTGGATCTCGTACAGAAGCGCTATAAAACACTTTGCCATTAACAATAGCTTTTCGTACATTTTCCGTAGTGCTCAGAACCCTAGGAGGTCTAACAAACGTTGTCTCACTTACTTCCAAGCTCCTGTCTATATGTCTGTCTCTTTCGATTTCGTCTTTAGTCACTTTTTGTACAGTACCTCGTCTTTCTGCAGTCGGAAATTTATTACCAAAATTAAAGTCTACTAGGTCCTTGTCTAGAGCAATACTTTTCGATTCTAACTCTTTTTGTGACCGTTTTTCAATTATAAGTTTTTGACCGCGTTTTGAGGCTAACAGTCTGCCTATAGCTTCGATCTGCCTCTCTTCAGCTTCAAGAGTTTTTAAATCTGCATTCTTTTCTCCCGTTTTAGCATCTTCAATGTCTAATACTTCTATAGACGACGTAAAATCTCCTAACTTTGAATCTATACCTTTTGGATCATCTTTCTGTTTAATATTCTCAGTTTTGGTTTCTACTTCGGGCGTATCATCTTTCTTTTCATCTAATTCTTGTTTTTTGTCATCTATACGCTCAGTAATCTCCTTAACATCAATTTTCGAAGTAGTAGTAGCATTGTCAACCTTATCTAAGTTTATACTAAAAATACTGTCGTTGATATTTGTGATATTTCTAGTTTTTTCAGCTCTATGTTTATCAATGTTGTTGTTATTATTTTGTCTGCCTGGTTTATCGGTACTAAAATCTGGTGGTGGACCTTCTCTAGGTGGTAATGGAGCAGCAGGTGGTACTGTTGGTACGTCAGGTTTTCTCTCAGTGGTGGGGCCGTCGGTATCGTTGTAACGGAAGTAAGTTATGTTTGGAGGTGGACCTTTATGTAGGTAGGCTACCGGCCAATACCTTTGAAGGAAAAAAGATATTATTTTTTATTGTATCGTGCTCGTTTGCTGTGGTTGTGGAGCTACAGCGTACTTAAAGAATCGTCTAACTGTCAAAAGCTACCAGTTGGCAAAACCGAGACAAAATATTATCAAAATTAAATTTACCATAACTGCGTTTTCAAGAAACCTTGGCGCTCTCTGAGTAAACAAAAAATAGAAAAGTTTTCGGTCTATGAGATAAGATCTCGTTAAGTCACTGAACCAGGGCTGAAACCTCTTACCTCGGTATCCCAAGTCCACCTGGCACAGGCGGTTCCAAACCAGGTTGATGAGGAGAATGCACTGGTACCCACTGACCTGATCCTGGTCGTGGGTAGTTCCGATGGTATTTGATGTAAGGTCGGTCTTCCATTGGCACTCGGGAGTAACCTGAATGGGAAAGTTCTTTATTTTATTAGGAAAATATTTTGGATGCACCAAGACCAGAAAAAATCAGATCCACCTTAAAGATGTCTATTGGACCACAATAGGACCATATCGGGTTTCATCCACAAATAATACATTCACGGACAAGTCTGTTTAAAATAAAGACCCCTGATTGGCTAGCTTTATCACTTTATTAGTCACAAAAATTATATATTTTGTTTAATTTGCAAAAATTAAATGTCTCAGGCCCAAGGAAACCATAAGATGTCTGATATGCTTTTTATGAAATATTCGTTACCTGCATTAATGAACAAAATGAGTGAGGAATTTATATGTAATTATCAAAAGAACAAACAAACAAACAAACACTATAAATCATACATTAAGAAACATTTTTTGAAAACTGAAGATATAAACTTTATTAGTAAATTGCTTAATTGCTATTATATGCCATTTATATGCACATGTAAGTGAGCATGTTTTTGTACCTGTCTAGAAGTAATTAAGTTAGTTTTTTAAGATTTTTGCCCTATTATATATTATCTTTACTTAAATAGACTGAACTCCTTCGCCACGGATAAAGCCGGAAGGGCTTTTGTGAGCCAAGCTTGTAAATAGTAAATAACTATTTTTCCTGTATTTTGGTCAATAAAACAAAAAAAAAATCTAAAGCACACCAAGTTAGAGTATCGATTTCACTAAAATGTATGTTTCAATCGCGTTAAGGACATTCAGGCGGATAAATCATGTAATAATAAAGTGCCGGTCAACTACACAAATCACATTGTTGAAAACTAGGGAATTTCCTTTATTGTGAATACCACACTCTCCGCCACCGGGTAATCGCCAACCATCTTTGTTCAGCGCCCTAACTTTGATTTCCGTTCGATATGACACGACATTAACTTTTTCCCTTATCTAATCTAAATAACTTCGTTTCGGTCTTCCTCTGCTTCTTTTTCCTTCAAATTCTCTTCTATGTTGCTTCTAAGAAAACTGTTGTGATGTATCGGATACCTGTTATTCATATGTTTACTTTTCCCCTTCGGTTCTCTATTGTCTTTAATAAGCTTTTCTTTTCCTATACTGTTCTTAACAATTCCTTTATGATTTTTCTTTCTATCCAACGGTTTCTTACTTATAATTTATTGTAAAGCACTATCCAGAACGTCCAGTCCAGAAACAATTTCGGAAACATTGTTTTCAAAATTAGCGCCGCATTGAATCGAATCGCTTCATCTAATACCCCAATGCCTTTTATACTTTGATCAGCTGGTTAGCAAGTAGCGATCATTCAATTTGGAGAACGTTAACCCCCAGCGCAAGAGCTTCTGGCTTCAATTCCCACCGAGGAGCTACTGAGCCTTTTGCCGTACGCGCTGTTAATTTTAGTTTGCTGATTATAGAAATAAATGAAGAAATATATGTTGTGAAAATCATGATGAAAAACTAGCTTTGGGTTGGTAGTGATTGGCCGGTTAGAATTTCCGTACAGCATGTTTATATTATATAAACATGCTGTGTATAAGAATATTTGTACATTATATATTAAATTGACGTTGTACATTTTTAAGTCTCACCTGGTAGAGGGTTTCCATATTTGTCATAATAAGCCCTCGGCCCGTTAGCGTATAGATCGTCCCAGTATCTGCGGTCGGCCTCGGGCAGGTAACCATCACGAGGTCGGTCGTACGGACGTACTGGATACGGCCGCGTGAGAGGTCTATCATCTGAAGAAGACATCTTTAGTCACGCCACTGACATTCCAAAACATAGGGCTCGACTAAATCTTGATTAGGTGTTCTCTGTTACACGTATAAGTAACCTAAGCATTTTTTATTTGTCAATCTCGTACATACATACATAAGCTCACGCCCTTGTACCACTGGAGGGTCGGGCAGAAAGCACGGAACGCCACTTTGCTCTATCCTGATACATCTCTCGAACCTCACATACATCAACTACCCTTTTCATACAACTTCTTTTATTCTTGTCACTTCCGATCCCAGCCTTTTAGAGGATATCACTGATCTGGTCAATGTAAGTCCTTCTGAGACGTTCTCTTAAAACGCTTCCATCTACATTCGCATCATAAATCAGTTTGGTAAGTCTTTTTACATCCATCAGCTCCGAACCACCTCAATATTCCTTTCTCTATTCTAGTCACCACGTTCTCTTTCAAGCCACATCTTTCACGTATTATTGTACGCTTCACTCTATCACTCAACTTTAGTCCACTAATTTTCCTCAAAAATTTTTAGCGCGGTTCAAAGCGGTTATCATTTTCTACAATTTTAATTATCTATTTCAACATATTAACAATAACCAAAAACTTTAATAACAACACACAATAATATAAGAAACGCATTACGGAGACGAAACATTTGAGTTTGAGAAATGAAGCGACTCTATATTACATACAAGCGACTCAATCTAAGACACGACAAAATGGCGGCATTGTTCATTGTCATAAGTTTAAAAAAGTGTTTAGTAGCAGTAGAGGTCGTTGTGAAAGAGTTCGTCCAGGGAGGTACTATTTCTGCCACCAAGTAGTAATATCGATACCTCCAATGAACACTACGCCAACTTTATTTTTTGGTCATTTCCTGTTATTTTTGTAAACAGCCATATTTATGTACTAATATTATGCTCCCCGTATTTTGTGAAGAAAAAACACAGGTACAAAAAAAAAATATGATAAAAAAGCCAAAAAAACGAATTTTGTGAAAAAATAAACAAAGAAACAAAATAAAAACAGAACATGTCGAATAATTTAGTTGGCGTAGTGTTGATTGGATGTATCGATATGAGCATTACTGCGTTCCACTAACAGTTGCAGTGCCACTCAGAGTTTTAAATCGTAAAGATCTGAGGGGCACTGCCACTGCACCCGTCACCCTGAGACAAAAGTTGACAAGTCCCTATGCCTGTAATTTCACATATACCCTTACCCTTCAAAGTCGGAACACACACACATGCTGACATTACTTACTGCTTGGCGGCAGAAACAGGTAAGGTGGCTATACTTCCATGGACGAACCCTACTAAAATATTTATATTATTAATATATATTTGTATTAAAGTGATTGACATCACTTACACTGTTAATCAACTAAAGCCATTTCAGGTTGTGTCGACTCATGTTTACCTAATACTATTAGGTAATAATATATATATATAATATATATAATATAAAATGTTTACCTAATACTAATATGTCGACTCATGTTTACCTAATATTATTAATATTAGTTTATATAAGAAAGTTTCGACTAATTTCGTTAGCAAACTTTTCAAACCTCTCACCTGAAAAGGGCGCGACAACGTAATAATTAAGCAAGGGTGAAAAGATTGTAAAGCGCCAATAGGGAGCAATAATATAGATTACTAGGTCCACATGAATTTATTGTATAAAGCAAAAGGCGAAAAAAGATTTACAAATCGTACTTGACAACTAACAAAGTACTATCTCAAAAATTGCGTTATATTATATTATATTTTATCTCAAAATTGCGTTATATTAATAATTTATCTTCAAAATTTCGCTATATTTGTATGTCAGTCGTATACGATTTAATTTCAAAGTGACAGGACAACACTGTCGCTTTGACATTAAATAGGTAATATTTATATAACCTAAAGCAATTTTGAGATAATACTATGTTAGTTATATATAATACATGTGCAAAATATTACTGGATTTTAATGGTATTAATAACGCACACACTCAACATAGCCCCGCACTAGGGAAACCCTGTGTCGCGGGTGCCATGGACACACACATAGACAACCACAAATTACACCCAAACTCACGAGAGAAATAATTGTAGGCCAAATATTTCTCCCGGCCCGGGAATCGAACCAGGGACCTCTGCGTGGCAGTCCGGCATGGTAACCGTTCGGCCACGGAGGCAGTAAATAGGCACATGATTTAAAATGGAAACTGGTAGAAACGGATCCAAATTAGTGGTGAAGACGTGCTCGCTTCAGACATTAAGTGGAGAGTGACGATACAACGAAACAAAATGAGAATGGTAAGGCAAAGAAATTAAAGAACGATTCAAAATTTTAAAATACGGGGGCCACTAGGAACTAGAGAAAAGGTGATAAAAAGGTGGGATGACGATGGAGGAGGTCGCATCGACACAAAGTTAGTAAAATTGGTAGAATACTTGCCTCTATGTCCTTGTTGTGAAGGATGTGGAACATTGTGCTGATGGTATGGATAATACTTATCACTGCATGGACGCCATTGGTCCTCATTTGGACCTACGTAGCACCTGTGAAATGAAACCTAATCTTGATATTATCGTAATTTAAAAAAAAATCACGTATACGCATATATATAAACCACACCAACCACTTGATCTAGAACAGGGTTATTTAACCTTTTTCTAGTCATGGGCATCTTTCAAAGAGCTTATGGGCCCTTTCCGTAAAGATTGAGAATAAGAAAGACTCGCCGATTGCGTTGACGCGCGTATCCCTCGCTCCAATAGTGGGTAGCAGTCAAAGGGCGCGAAAATTCTAACAGGTCACGCGCATTATAATCTCATAACATATTGTATATCAATTACATATTACTGAATTATATGTTAGGTAGGCTTTGTGTAATAATAAATAACAATAATAAATATTAGACAACATCCTTGCTCCGACCCCAAAGTATGTAACTAAAGCACTTGTGTTATGACAATCGGAAACCACGACGACAACACAAAACAAACTCAGACCCGAAACAATACAGAAAATTTTAAAATAAAATAATTTATTGTCTCAGAATAACGTTTAAAAAATATATATACATATCAAAGAAGTCGAAACGACGATGGTACCATGCAGTCATATTTTTCAGCTTCTGCCTACTCCCTTATAGTATTTAGTTTGTACATTAACCCAGCCGGGGATCGAACCCGGGACCTCTGAGATGCTTACACCATGAAGGTCGGTGTGCAAGCCACTCGACTACGGAGGTCGTCAACGACCCCCGGCGTTTATTACAAGGACCCCTTAGGCGTCCACGGACTAAGGTTAAGAAACCCTTATCTAGAAGATAGAAGATGCCTGATTGGTTGATTGATTGGGTCGTGTGATTATACCTTCATTGGTATTAAATTAAATAAATATTTGAATAATTCCAAAGCCATTAAAGCTTCAATCATACCATGGTTTATGAAAACCTTCGCTGTATCCACAACGATGCGTCGGCGCACAGCAGTAGTCCCAAGATCCTAAAATGAAAATTTATAGTAAGCTCTTTAAAAGATAATAAATGTTTTGGGAGGTCTGTATCAGGCCACACCACCAACCCCTTTATGTGGGGGCTCGACATACATTGCTCCTCCATTTGGTATAACCGATTATTAACATGTTATTAATAATCATTAGCACGCTGTAATCTCTATAATCTCAAATAATGTAAAAACGCTCGGTACAATAATTAAGTTTTTTACAAAGTACTCACTACTAAATTCCACATTCATGATTGGTTTTACCATCAAACTGTAGATATGTCAGTAAAGAGTTTACGACGCAGGCTTTAAGAAGTCGCTTATGTTTCTATATCTGTTCTGTGTATTTGTGTACGTTTGGTGTTAACTATTTAAATAACTTATTTATTACTCAAATAGATTTTTTTTCTTTGTCTAATTGTTGCTTGTGTCTAATTTTATTTATCTAATTGTTGCTTGTGTCTAATTTTATTCACTTAGCGCCTAATTGTCTACTTATTATTTGATGTGTATGTTTGGTATTATGCTTTTTAAATTCCATATTTTTTATTAAAATTGATTACTTACTTAGTCCAATTGTTGCTTATGTAAAATTTTTGTCGCTTAGTGCCTAAATGTCTACAGTTATTTTAATTTTGACTTTTGTTTTGTACGTAACAAGTAACATTTATATTATTATTTGAATTGTGGTGTTCCATATTATGAGGGGCCATGACAGAATAACAGCGAGGGCTATGTAATCAGCATAGTCCTCAGAGGCTGAGTCATGGACTTTTCACATGCTTTTATTTTATTTTTATTTATTTTTTTGTTATTTTGTATGCTTCTTTTTTATTTTAATTGAATTTATTTTTATTATTTTTTATTGTTTTGTTTGACATTTATGCATGTCAAATAAAGCCTATTTTATTTTTTTATTTTTTTTAAGGCGTGATCAGAGTTGGTTAGGAAACCGCCCGGGTTAAAACCGACGCTTCGTTTAAACGGACTTGAATCCCATTAATGCCCAAAATCGAGGGCAAAAACTATTTACACGTAAATATTTGTTGTAAATCGAGTTTTGTTCAAATCGTATAATATCGAAATAAATCGATACAAAAAGTCGTTAGATCGCATGCACTTTGATCGATCTTCATAAAAATCGAATCGTGATGTGTTTATTTAGTAGAGAGAATCGCAATTGCAAGATGGGTATTATGTGGATTTGCTTCTTTTTCGTCTGAAAAGATTTTTTACATGGAAAGCTGTAATAAGTATGGAATTAAGTATACCAAATTCCGTATCCTCGAGAAATGGGTTAAAAACTTTGGGTTAAAATCCGGATAGAATCCGGGAGGTTT
>NW_020653732.1:6295770-6359410 GCF_003589595.1 Hyposmocoma kahamanoa | reverse complement strand
TTTGACATAAGAACAATATTACTTTAATGTTAAAGTCGCGTCATAGTCCGAACTGAGTGAACGAATAGTCACAAAGCTGCCAATAAAACATCATAGTTTTAACATTACAATAAGCTTACTTTAAGCGCGTTATGGTACGAAAAGTCAATGTAATGTTAAAGTAATATTGTTTTAAGAGGTTGTGGTAGGCCCCCAGAACCTCCGGGCGGCGTCGTGATGAATGTTCACCGATCCCACGGCGCCGACTCAACCGGCGAGAGGGAAAACTCGGGGGGGTTTTAGTGGGGTAGCCCTCCAGTCTAGAGTGAGAGTCCCCCACACAATCCCTGAGTCTCAAAATCCCTCAGTCAAAAAAAAGAGGCCGGAACCTGGCTATTGAATAGGATGATGTTGGCCATCTCCTAAATACCATATGATTTCATTCAAAACCAAAGGCCTCTCTTGAGGTCGCTGTTGAATGTGAACCAGACTCACTGCAATCGCGGCTCCATGACAAA
Source organism: Hyposmocoma kahamanoa (assembly GCF_003589595.1). Classification (NCBI taxonomy): domain Eukaryota; kingdom Metazoa; phylum Arthropoda; class Insecta; order Lepidoptera; family Cosmopterigidae; genus Hyposmocoma; species Hyposmocoma kahamanoa. The sequence goes on along the minus strand of NW_020653732.1, from coordinate 6,358,913 downwards.
TCAGCGTGTTTGAAGATCAATGATCTAGTGGTCTCAGTCCACTTACCAATTTCTCCACCTTCAGGCTCGCATGCCCAATGTCCAGCTACCACGTTTTGAGCGCATGTAGTTCCTTTCCGGCAGGGGAACCCGGACACCGTGTAATGGAGCCACGATACTGCGACTGTGGAAACAGATAGAAAAGACATTTTGCAAATTACTGGTGAGACTTCTGCCGATCGGTATCCGACTTGAAGTAAATTGACTGTACCGTGACTAAATCCAGACTTGTTTAAATCCACGGTCCATATTAACGGGATACTTCTTAAAAGTCTTTAGTAATTTTCACTGGCTTAGTTTTTGAAGGTTTACAATATGGACTGAACGGCCATTCTGCCTTTAAAGTCATTTTTTTATAATATCAAGGACCGGGACGTCCTCAGATCATTACTGCTTAGCGGCAAATATAGGTCAAGTGGCAGTATTTCCCAGGATGAACTCTTAACGTATAAAGTTCCAAACAACCACAACTATTATCTAGACCTAAATTAGGAAATTCCCTATGCTATTAGTATCAAGACAACAAAATCTACCCCGGGGCGCTACTCAGAACAACCGGATTAATTTAGAAATGTTCGTTCCCCAGATTGATCCCACAGTTATAACCGCTGGGCCACCGAAAGAGAACTCGCAAGCAAAGGCATAAAGTTTAGGTTTAGACATAAAGTTGCCAAATTTAATTTTACGTAGCAGTAAAACTCCTTGTGAAAGAGTTCGTTTCGGGGAAGTACTGACACCTTACCTATTTCTGCCGCAAAGCAGTAATGTTACAGTACAGCATTACTGTGTTCCGGTTTTCAAGAGTAAGGAATGAATTTGAATTACAGGCACATGGGACTTGTCAAATTATGTTTCAGGGTGACGGGCGCAGGGGCAATGCCTCACAGATCTTTGCGATTTAAAGGTCTGAGTGACACCGCAAGTGTTATGGCCCGGTGTGTAGGTTACCATCAGGCGCACGATTTGTTCGCCCCGTCACTTGATAATATAACAATAAAATCTCATGTGCCTCTCTACATGGGATTTGTCAACTCTGTGTCTCAAAGTGACGGGAGCAGTGGCAGCGCCTCTCAGATCTTTGCGACTTAAAACTCTGTTATTTGTAAGCGTGTTGTTTATCATCAGGCGCACGACTTGTTCGTCCCATCACTTGATATTATAAAAATACGTATATACCCGATTTTAAATCCGGAAATGTTGTTTCATTTCCAAATAATATTTAAAATTTCTCGAAAGTCAAATGTGATCATACGTCAAAAGTTATTTTATCACATGAAAATGATAAAAACAATGCCAACATGATATAAATGACGTACATGTAAAATTTTATAACTATCACATTTAAGCGTAAATAGTTAGCGACTAATTTCGATCGTGTAATATTTAACCTTCTCTACTGAAAAGTAGATGTGACATTACTACACCGAGGCTGAGTATTCAGTAAAACTGTCATCAGTTCTTAATTTCATAACTTTAAGACTATAAGTAAACAAAATAACGACTCTACAATTTAAACTCGTGGTATAACTCTACAAAATGCAGCAGTTAATGTTAAATAAATAATTCTAACTGCAAAACTAACTACAATGATTTATACTAACGAAATTGTGTGTTTTGTTATAATGGTCACGTGTAAGTTAAAAGTGTAAATGAATAATGAATTTGTGATGTATGATGTTTACATCTAACTACAATTATATAAAAACCATTTCACACGTTTACAAACTTGTAAAAATACTGTAAAGTAAAAAAAGTTTAGTTATTATAAAAAACATCGCAATAAAGGCAAAAATTTTATAGATTCTGCGGCTTTTATAGATTCTTAATTATATTTTAATTTGCAAAAATACGACGTTATTTTTTTGAAACTCATTATATTATAGTTCAGACCTTTAATGACATTGTTCAGCTCAGTGGCGCGTACCAGAGACAATAGAAATTTGAATCAGAACTAAAAAGAGCGCCTGTATGATAATAATAATATGGTATATAAAGTTACAATTGAAAGAAAGTACAGGAGTAGAAAAAAACTATGATAATCTTACATTAATTTAAATAAATATACTTACTCGGTTCTTCCCTATCCACAGGATAACCAGGTCGGTTTGGTCTTCCAGGATAACCGGGTCTCATTGGTGTTCCTGGATAACCAGGTCTACCTGGTTTACCTGGATAACCAGGACCACTGACCTCTGGAAACCCAGGCTTTACAGGTCCACTCGGGCCAGTAAAATCTGGACTGTACCCATCGCTCGGCCCGATTGGTCCGCTTGGTGGATAGTTTGGTCTATAATCTGGGTCTGGTCGGTAGCCAGGTTGATGACCAGGAACAGGAACTGGTAGGTAACCTTAAATAAGAAGAACAAGTTATGGACAGGCGCGTAGCTTTCCATCAGGCGCACGACTAGCTCGTCTCGTCACTTGATATTATGTTAGTCTATAAGGTATATGTACATGGGTCTTTGTTACCTGATATAAATAAATAAATAAAATAAAATATAAAAAATTAAAACAAAAAGAACATTAGGATAGAGTTATTGTATTACATAATTTTGCTTTTTGTGCACGTAAGCCCGTAGACTAATTTATCCTGTATTTAGGTCTACAGGAAGAAATTTCTTATAGAAATAAGCTGTAGCTTTTATTTGTGTTTTCCTTTTATTAGATGTAATCTGTGCTTTTTCCTGTGCAATAAATAATAAAAAAAGATGCTAATTTGTCACACGATCGGATGTACTTTACTCATCGAGTATATAACCAGAAATAGAGACGAAACAAGGGCCTTCCATCCCTGGCAACATATCAGGCAAATGGGCCTTATATCAGTATTAAATATCAACTCTCGTTTGAAATTTAAATGAGGTTTATTTGCATTGAATAGGTTATTACAGGATGATAGTTATTACATTTGAGTTAATCTCTTCAGCCACTATACAAAAGCATGCAAAATGTAATCTTCTGATTAGTCATTTAGACTAAAATATCCTTTTTTTAACTAGGTATCTATACATTTCATTTCCGTTTTATGTATACATTTGCAACAACAAGTATGTCTGGGTTTCTTTTTGTGCATGGATTAATTTCTATTGATTTTTTAAATAATTTAAGATGCTGTTTGACAAATTCAAGACGCCCAAGCCTCCTTTTCCTCGCAGACTGTCGCATCTATTTTTTTATAGCCTTGCACTAGGGAAACCCTGTATCGCGGGTGCACACACATAGACAACCACAAATTACACCCAAACGCACGAGAGAAATAAAATGTAGGCCATACAAATATTTCTCCCGGCCCGGGAGTCAAACTTCTGCGTGGCAGTCCAGTATGGTAACCATTTCGCCACGAAGGCAGTTGATTTGAAACAAATAATAGGTACGAATTTTACTTTATTCTTTAAGCCTTATTCTAATGATGCCTACTACAGTTGTTGCACACCATTTGTCACTTTTGGCATCTAAGACCAATAAATTACTACCATCGCCATCTTGTAGAATTATGAAATATTAATTTCCCCATTGACATCACAATTTGGGAAATTTATCAACTAATTTTATTCGCAGAATCTTTAAACCTCTCTTACAAATTGCAGCCAAAAAACTGGGTGTCCTTACTAAATGTGTACGAAGCACAAGTCCGATCTTGCATGGAGTACTACAGTCACCTGTGGGATGGCTCAGCGAAATATCAACATGAGACTATTGATTCGGTTGAACCAGGATATTTATTGGCGACGATAAGCTCGAATCTAAACTTCATAGTTTAGCCCATCGACGCAAAGTTGCCTGTCTGTCGGTTTTCTACAGAATATATTTCGGTGAGTGTGCTCATGAGCTCCATCAGCTCATCCCACCCGCCTTTTACCATCGGACATCCAGATGTACGGCGGGATATCAACCTTACTTGGTCGATATTCCCTTCAAGCGTACTAAGCGCTTTTCATCGTCTTTTATTACGCGCACAGCCCGGGAGTCGAATTTCCTGAATGCGACTGTGCTTCCGAAAGTATACAACCCGAGTATCTAAGATGAGATTGAATATGCATTGCCTGGACGAGCTCGTTCCATCGTAGATTCAATCTTTGCTCCAGAGCTGGGTAGTGGGCAAGAGCAAGACTACTTGATTAAATGGCAAATTTTGCCATTTTTCAGATGTGGCTTTGGGTGCGCTTTGGTCCTAATACGACACGTCATTTGACTTTTCTCTTGTCTGATCTAAATAATTACGTCTAGATTTTTCTCTTGCAGTTCTCTGTTGTTTTCAACAAACTTCCCTTTTCCAGTACTGTTTATCACTTTCGGTGAAGGAAAACGAAGAAGAAGGTTCACAACCCACGGAATATGTGCTAAGTCCTCAAACCGGATTGAGCCAGTTTGGTGGACCATGGGCTAAACCCTCGAATGAGACGAGACCGGACGTATAAATGGGTTAATAATGGTGACGATACACGATGTCGTAAATACTGATCTCGAAAGTTAATATTAGCCACCATTACTAAATTATCAGCGTTTATAAATCAGAGATTTGAGTCTGAACCTGGTTTAGCCGGTCCGGAGGGATATCCGGGCGCTGAATCCGGGTAGACCGGGTATGGTTTCCGAGGAGGCCCGTACTCCGGCTTAGGGTAGCCTGGACCACTGGGAGGGCCAGAATCTGGTATGTACGGTGGTTCTGTAAAGTTAAAAGATTGTGGCAAACAAACGCTGTGATAGAAATGGAACATTATAATTCGAATAAGTCATAGCATAAGTCGTACCATACCAAATGATGCGGTCGCGACTTGGAAGTCACCGCAACACATCGCAGTCCCCACTGTCCGACCAGTCGCAAGTTTGATTATATGTTCAGTCTCTCATATGAATTGTAGTACCCGATACTAATAGCCTCAGCTTTGATAACAATTCTTCAAAAGAATTCACCGATAGCTCTATCGCCGACCAAAAACTGCCAGCCACATATTTCAGGGTTCGCGCAAATTTCCTCTAGTCTAAAGCTTATAAATTCCGCAAGGCAAATTCCAAGGAAGAAGTTCGATTAAATTCAACTTCCCACTTCTAAAAGTTAACTCAATTTAAGTTAGCCTCAAAAATTGCAACAGAGTGTTAAGGTATCTTGTTACCTCTTGGACCTGGTAAATATCCGGGTGGTCCAGAAGGACCTGATCCCGGGAAAGAATCTTCAGGTGGTGGAGTCAGCGGACGTGGTAGTTCCGGAACGGGTTGACTGTTGAGGAATAAAAAATTAAGTACTAATATAATCCTTGAAGGTGTTTGTACAGACAGTAAGTATAAGCTGCGAAGAAGTAATCAAAACGGTACTTTCCTGAAAAAATAGCAACATGGACGGTTTTCATCCTTTCAGCGATCAAAATAAAATGGATAATGTTTTGTCAAGGTTAATAAGATCTTTCAGCACGACGATAAAAGAAAGTTAAAGAGCTTACGAATTCGATGATATTGTCGTACATTTTATAGGCAGCAGTAATATCTTTAAATCAGGTGGTCCATTCTAACTTTAACCATAAGAAAAAAGACAAACCGTAATCTTGAAAACTTTTAGGAAAATTTTAGGAAGTTCATTAAAACTTCCAAGAAAGTAAGGTAAGTGGTTTGCGGAAAAACTAAACATTTGCAGTTAATTCAAGCGCACATTTGCGAGTGCATCAGTTTAGTCAAATTGAAAAGTGACAAAGTTTGGATTACTTCATGTTACATTATATCGAGAAAAGGAACTGACTAGTTTTTTTTAATAATATTGAGTCACGAACAAGTAGTGCGCCTGATGGTAAGCTACACGCCTGTCCATAACAGTTGCAGTATCACTCAGAGCTTTAAGATCTGAGGGGCACTGCCACTGCGCCCGTCACCCTGAGACAAGTTGACAAGTCCCACGTGCCTGTAATTTCACCAGCACCCTTTCCCTTCAGAACCGGAACACAGTAATGCTGACACTACTGCTTGGCGGCAGAAATAGGTAAGATGGCAGTACTACCCTGGATGACCTCTTTTACAAGGCGTTCTACTGCTACTAAGTGTAGTGATGATACTTACTCATTGTCACTTCTGCCATGTACCTTCCTCCAACACTGTCCATTGAACAAATCGAAGGCGAACAACCAGTGGTCTTCGCTATGCTCATAATCAATACCGCGTTGAAGATCGAACAAACGGATTTCTGAGAGGAAACAGTTGTCTTTGTCTGGAGAGGCGTTGTTGCTGCAAGAAAATTAAAGATAATTTGAAATTGTCAAGATGATAAAAAATCAACTCTTTTTGGTAAGGCGTAAAGATTTCCTTGAGAAGAAATAGTAAAAAATGTTAAAAGTTTATTTTTTTGCTTGCAGTCCTACAGGGCATCCAATTGAACCCAATATTCTTTCCATTTCATGGGTAAGCAAAGTACACTTAAAATCATTATATTTTATTATATATTTCATTCGTAAGGCAGATTTCCTTGAGACATTTGAGAAAGAAACTCACTGGGTTTCTTTAAATAAAATGATTCAGTTGTCAAAACGAAAGAAACAATCTAAATAGTGCAGCAGACTACATCCATGATTTTCGTGGTTTCATGCTTTATTAGCCGAGATCAATTTTGTCACAAACGTTCATTCTCAATCATCAAGTTTATCTGAATAACCAAACCAAAAGTCAAAACCACTAGAGACCACAAATAATCTCCACTTGTGATCGTTTCAATTTGCTTATAAAACTTTTCACTCTTGGTCACGGTTAGCTCATAGAAGAGTTACGGCCTATGTTGCGTATCTCTGAATCTTATTACTTACTTGAAAGAGAAACTTAAGCATCTAAATGGTGCGTCGGTACACGCCTGACCACACGATTGCTCGTCTTTGGCTTTAGTCTGGCCTTTGACTGCTGCACCTCTCAGCTTTGCTGCGTTGTCGTATTGAAGGTAGCATTCTAGAACCGAGATTACACAATTTGACAAATTCTGCTACCAAAATGCGCCTCCATTGTAAGCAGAGAATGTTCTGTTAACCGATTGGCACTATAAGTAATAACTATAGATAAGATGTTAAAATTTCTCAAATCTTATCCAGCTCTAAAATTCAGGCTGAGGATTACGGTGCTTGGTCCATAATTATATAAATTATTTCCCACCGTGGCCGAACGGTTACCATACTGTCTGTCTGACTGTCACGTAGAGGCCTCGGGTCCGATTCCCGTACCGGAAGAAAAATTTGTATGGCCTACATCAATTTCTTTCGTGAATTTGGGTGTAATTTGTGGTCGTCTATGTATGTGCCCATGGTACCTGCGATACAGTGTTTTCCTAGTGCGGAACTATGAGTAAGTGTGCGTTATTATTGTTATTTGTTTCTTTGGGTTGCGAGCACCGCTCTGGATCGTGGTAGGTTCAGCAGTTGTCTATTCTCCATCCAGGGAGGTAATGCTGCCAGTATAATGGGAACTTTTGAGCCGGACACGATACAGAGCTAGATTATATTTTAGGTTAGGAATATTTGACAAAATCTCTTATAAATCCCAATTTTTTTGTACTTTAGTACATGTTGACAAAGCCCAATGCTGATCTTTGGGTTGTACATTTGACTATTTATTATGTAATTTGTTAATCTATGAAATGAATAAAAGATATTTGTTTCATGTAGTTCGTATTATGTTCATGACTTTCATGTAATAAATGTTACCTTTGACGTATGATCACATGTGACTTTATTATACTTAAGGTGCGATTTGGACGTAAGTTGTTGGGGATTCCTCGTGGGAGAACTAACCTACTGGTCAGGGCACCACTGACACGATCGAGAAGACTTTGAACGTTATTGATGGAAAAATTAGCCTGTTCTCTGTGTGAGCTCAATAAAATAGCTTTATTTGTAATATGTTATGGAATATAATATCATTTTGTAATTTAATATTGTATAATATCATTTTCACAGATACAGTAGAATTTTTGGATATAATATTTATAATAATTTTTGTTTGTAAGTAATGTTCAACAAGTGATAATTTTGGCTACACTATTGCATTAGGTTAATCCTGTAATGATAGTTACTAGCTTATGTGTGTAAAATAAATAAATAAGTAGATTTGCTGTCCTAGTCTCTCTTAATAGCTACGTTCTATCTTTTACTCCCGACAAAACACGAAAATTATCGGCGGTAATCGGCCCCTTGTTAAGATTTTGTAGAATTAATTTCTTTTTAAATTGTAATTTAGTTTTTTTGAATGGCAGGATGTTTCGCCATCATAGTATTCAATTCTTTTTTGTGAAATTACTCCGCTAGTTTGTTGTAATTATTAAACAAAGATCGAACACAGAAAAAAATCACTTCGATCAGGTTGGATTCGAACCAACGTCTCCCACCAAACCGTGCCAGACGCTATGCCAACTAAGCAACAGAACAAACCATCCATATATTTGTTGCAAATTATTGTCTTTGGCTTTTAGCGGCATTTTTGCCGCTAAAAGCTAAAAAATCTATGGCGGCACATTTTTTCTTCGCTCAGGGAAGTACCTTTGCAGCTACCAGCCGCTGACTAGAGATGTCACTTTAATAATTGTAATTGTTTTTATTTCTTCTCATATTGTTCAATTGTCTTCAAAATCGATCACAGATTGTCTGACCTACGTATACAGTTAGATGCTTTAGAGCATATCAAATATTACCTCCAGATTCCCTATGATGCACATCGTCATACAACGCCGGTTCGCACCCTCTTCCATAGTTCCCTCTAGCATAAAGCTCATGTCCTCGATTGGGCTTTAGTCCTCGATCAAAGTCCAATGATGTCGGTGGTGATGACGTTAGGATACAATTCTCTATGTCGTCCCCTATTGTTAGGGAGTCGAATCTGGAATGACAAGATTTTATCAAACTAAAAGTTAAGATTTTAGAAGCACGTCTGGGTGAAGTGGCAAATACATAAGGTGGAATACATAAGGTGAAATACCTTATGTATTTCTGCCACCAAGCAGTAATATGAGCATTACTGCGTTCCAGTTTGGAAGGGTAAGGGTGCTAGTGAAATTACGGGCACATGGGATTTGTCAATTTATGTCTCAGGGTGACGGGCGCAGTGGCAATGTCCCTCTGGTCTTTGCGATTTAAAGCTCTGAGTGGCACTGCAACTGTTATGGATAGGCTTGTCGCTTACCACCAGGTGCACGACTTGTTTGCTCCTTCACTCGGTATTTTAAAAAACCGAATCTTTACCTGCCTGGTTTATGTTGAATTTAAAATCAACTATTTAGCATTGAGTTTAAGGTTTAATTATTATTTAAGATCTTCTTTTAATTTATCTGGTCATTATTTCACTTCTATATTAGTCATTAATAATGGACACTACCTAAAACTAAAGCCCCTGCAAAAGAAAGCATGAGATCGGATACACTCAGCTTCACAAGCTCCCAGCCCGGCGACGGTCAAAGCTGCTCGGACGTTTGTACCACTCACCACCGCGCCGGATCGCACGTGCCAGAAACATTCTAAAACAAAAAATGTAAATGCCTTTAGAGATTTCAGAACAGCTGGTAATTACAATTTACGTTACAACCATCTTGATGCATGAGAAAAACTCTAGGCCTCTGCTCTACAGGCTTCTATCTAACAGATTAACCATGAAAGGAAAACACAGTTTGTTAGCATTACTATCTTGCCTCTTCTTGATTCATTGTTGTCATTTAAACCGTTATTTCTACTCGGCGGAATATTGATTCATACCGAAATACAAGTGTCAGTTATTCAGTATGTTTTGTTTTTATTTCACTGCTCGTGTTCTGCACATTACACTGTTTAACAATTGGATATTCTTCCCATAGACATTGTGACCTTGGACCTTAATTATCTCATGTCATATAACGAAATTCAAAATTTGAGATTCGGCATGAACTGTAGAATTATATTTTTATACTAATTTTAAATTCCATTTGCTTTCGGAAATAGCGCAATCTCATTGGATGCCAAGAAAGCTCCGCTCGCTTCGAATACTCCCTGTCAACATTTTGACAGTACTGCCGCTTAAACTGCAGTTTCTGATAAATATCATTCAAAAATTAGACAACACTAAGTTAGATAGGCTCGAGTTATCAGAACCGTTGTCGCCAAAACTCATGCATTCATTTTTAAAACACTACGAAATATTGATACTGGTTGGTTGTAGTATCAAATTTTATAAGAAATAAAAAATCTTAGCTGTTAATAGAATTTAAACTTTACCCTATTGGCATATCGTTGAAAGTTCAATGTCATCAATACCTATTATTGCAAGTTACGACATTTTTATTTTATATGAAATTTCAATCAATGTGCTGCCATCTAGCGGTTAATATCTGAACAATGACGAATTCAAGACGTTACTTAGTTATCCAAAAAAGAAGCGACCATTATTGCAGCGCTGTAACTTTTACTTTCGTTTCTTGTAACAAAAAATTATTACAATTAACAGAAAAATGAAAATTTATTAAAATTAAATATGATCAGATTTATGATGATACGAAACGCCGCCATAGATAATATACCGAACAAGGCATTTTTCTACGATTTTCGAGGCTTTGCGCGAGATAATTGACACGACCATAATGTATGTACAAAGCGAAAATGGAGAACTGAGCTTCGCGTACTGTTAGTTAGCACACGTGCAACGTAGACTAAGCACTTCTATTATGTTTATGGTTCTGTGGGCACAACAGTAATGCCACCGAACCGTCATTCAACTTACACGGTCAGCTGGTAGCAGCGTCATTGGGTCCGATCTTGGACTTTCAAGGTTACTGGTTAAAAGCGCTACTCACCACTTTCAACCCAAGGTTTCGTGCTGATACTGGAGCATCCTTGGTCCTGAGGCATGGCGTAAACATCCGAGCTGCTGTCGGCTGACAATTCCAGTCCTCGGTAAGGTCTTTCACTGAGATAGCAGTTGTCTGAACCGTGTGATGTTGAATACCTGAAAGAGAGTTTCTAAGAATTACCTTCTCAATATTATAGATATATATTAAAATTAATCTATAAAAACAAATAGATGTTGGTTCAATTTTTATTGAATTGATATTCAATTATTTTTTGTGAAATTACTCCACTAGTTTGTTATAATTATTAATACAAAGATCGAACACTCAGAAAAAACACTCAGAAAAAATTCCTTCGATCCGGTCGGATTCGAACCGACGTCTTCTTGCATACCGTGCCAGACGCTATACAAACTAAGCCACGGAACGAACCAACGGACCTCACGAATTTTTCTATGTGCTTGCGTCGTGTCTTTGTACTTGGTCTTTCAACGACTTTTTAGTATTAAATAGATGTTGGTTTTGTGTTTGCATGTGACACAAAGAAGAAATTTAAATTTGTAAAAGCAATCATCATCAGCCATTTAATACGATAGGAGTTTGCATTCATTTCATAAATATGATTCTTTTCAATAACATAAAAATCTCAATTTCCGCCTTTTGGGAGTTCTCTCCTGTCGGTGGTTGAACAAGATCATGGCAATCCTGATTTTGAGAGCGAGATGGTACTGTAAAATCTCAATCGTCCCTTCGTTCTGTGTACCATTTAGATTCTCGGATTTCTCTCAGAGAAAAGTTTAAGGACACTGGTATCATGACTGTGGCATCACAGTACATTTACTTAAACATTTTGTATGCCCGGAAAAATATACGTAATTTCATTAAGAAAGAAGATATCATAATATTAACCTTAGAACTAAGTCAAACTCATGGCACTACGATTTCGTTTAACTAAGGTAAACGATTCTTCTATGAATATATGGATATTCCCTTCTACAAATCCTGGGTCTTCTCGGAACTAATTATGTTCGGATATGCGCATTATTTATTGAAATTTGACTAAACTTGCAACAAATTATTATTTTCTATAAAGTATTTGCTACAGATTACTGTCTCAAAAAAATATAATTTCAGTACAAAGTACTAAAAAAACCGACCTCAAAAGTTCGTGGAATTACATCTATTTGTCAAGTTTTTTTGTTGGATAGGACGCAAATCCGGATCCATCCCCTGGTGTGCCACCCTCAGAGGTTGAGTATTTTCTTCAAATTTAAATGGGTCCAATACTGAGGTACCCTCTTTCCAACAAAAAATAATCATCAACATCGGTTGACAAATGCCGCAGGAGTTTTCGCCTAACATACATACAAAAAAAATACAGTCGAATTGAGGACCTCTTTTTTTTTTGACGTCGGTTAAAAATGATATTGTAGTTGTGTTTCTGTAGGTAATTAGGTATTTAAATACTTTAGCCATTTAAAAAATAAACAAGAGCAGAGAATATAGAATAGAGAACGGACACTCTCCGCCCCTCCCTAGTTTTAGACACCGCACCACGCCCCGCACATTGCCGGTCACATTGACTGAACGACAACAAGGCTGCCTTTGATATTTGAATATAGTTTTCATTTATTCATTACGAAACTTGTACGTTAATATAAAACATCATTTTACGTTACTATTTACAATTATACTGTGTACGGCTGTTTATCATCATTTTCCGAAAGATGAAACGAATAAAAAAAAACTTATGTCTGGGACTCATTCAGTTATTGTTTTCTTCAATTATTTACTGCAGAGTAATATATATATGCATAAAAATGCAGATTTATTATATCATTATAATGAGACGCCATGACTTCGAGAATTTTCTATTCGTACTGCCGATAAATATTACGTAGGTAGTGAATACATATTATATCTAATTATTACCTAAACTTGGACAAGCAATTTTAAATACCTTGGTTACCTTACTTAAAAGTACATGTCCGAAATATAACGTTTTAAGTGCTTTTAATATATTTTTGAAATAAATCTTCAGTATTACTCTAGTTAGGGCATTAATGAAAAACATAATAATATATCGATATAAATACTTAATAGACAAGTATAATTATTAAGATTCTATTAATAGAATCATAGATAACAGTTTGGCGTCAGAATTTTCGCTATAATGCCGTTCTGACCACGTCACGTAATAGTGCGAGAAAGTGATGGGTACCTAATCACATTTGTGCGTGTGCAGATAGCGCCTTGCTGTATGTAGTAGTAGTAAGTAAATAATTTTCGACCGTGTATGGAGTGTCCTTGTCACACAAGAGACAACCTTTTAGTTAATGTTTAGAATATAATCAGGAAAAAAGATGCAATTCTGCCCTCGCAACGAAAAAAGGCACAACTATGCGTACTTTATAAAGCAGTTGTGCCTTATTTCGTTCTGAGGGCAGAATTGATGGTGAAATGATTATGTTCTTTCTAAGAAAACGTTCATACTTTAGGTAAATTAACACCTCACCCAATTGCGATCACTAAAGTATCGGCATGCTATGATGGCCGTTTTGACGTTTGGTTCTCGAACTCGACATTTGTTTTTCGAAATTCGAAATTTAATACGATCGTCACTTATAGGATCGCTGTCCAGCACAACGCGTCAAAGCAAAGCGGTTTTAAATTGACGATAAACTAAGTAAACATGTTTATTTTTGTTTTATTAAAACTTTTTAATCACCTACTACTTGCAATACTAGTTATAAATCTAAAAACTTATAGATGCGATTCGCATTTAATTATATTTTTTTTATAATGTATTGAGATTTGACCTCACTATTGTAATCTGTCATAATAACAAAAGCGGCAAAATTTTAACTACTCACCTGTAGCTGTATGACACGCATTTGAACTCCCTTTCATTAAAACAAGCAGCTTCGCACTCGACAACGTTCTCTGCATATAGAGATCTCCTGATCGCTCCAGACCCAAGGGACATTCCCGGGCGACGACGAGATGAACAATCTGGAATTTGTAAAGATAGATTTATCTAATATGATAGATAGATAAAACGTTTATTGTCTTGCATCACACACAATATAATACAATAAATCGATACCTTTAATCATCGAGTATACAACCAGAAATAGATACGAAATAAGGGCCATTCATCCCTGGCAACTTATCAAGCAAATGGGCCTTATATGATATAAGTTATATCACTTTTAAATATCAACTCTCGCTTGCACTGGAATCACAGATTAGAAAGCTGAAATAGTACAGCGCCAACAACTGTTCTGTATTTATTTTAATAAAGATAATATCTCTAACTATGGGGAGCTGTTCCATTCGGTGGTGTGGGAAAAACAGCAAATCAAAATTACAAAACAAACGGAATCACAATTCATACGAGTATATGTAACTTTTCAATTTTCGTCCATTATAGCAATGCTCAAGTTAAACTGGTAGATTTGAAGTTAAACCATTGACGACAAACGTCAATTGTTTCGAATTCGGGCTGACCAATCGAAGCGCAGTTGTCACCGTAATGATTTGGCAGAATAATTTTCAAACCAATTCAATGACATTTTGTCTCTATTTCTACTTATATACTTGGTGCGTCCAAAGAACACTACACCAACTTTGTTTATTAGTAATTTTCAGTTATTTTTGTAAACAGCCATACATTGTTGACAGTCAACCGTGATCATAGGACCTGCAAAGGGGCCGAAACGTCGGTTTGTTTGAAAAAACAAATATACGCGATTTAAATCCGGAAAAATAGTTTCATTTCCTATGTGTAACAATCGCGAAAACCTAAGAACTCAATACAGCCATTTCTATTTACTAATATTATGCACCCCGAATGTTGAAAAAAAACAAAAAATAAAATAAATACAAAACAGGTCCAAAAATTAACTTGACGAGGTGTTATTAGAGGTGTCGCAATGGATTTGAAAAGAAAGACATAGAAATACAATTAAAGGTGGGAATAAAAACAAACAAAAACCACCACCACCACCTTACCTATTACCGTGTTCGGGTTTTGAAAGGTAAGAGTGCTGGTGAAATGGGACTTGTCAACTTATGTCTCAGGGTGACGGGCGCAGTGGTAGTGCACCTCAGATCTTACAAATTTAAAGCTCTGAGTGGCACTGTAACTGTTATGGACAGGCGTGTAGCTTACCATCAGGCGCACGACTTGTTCGTCCCCGTCACTTGAAAAAAAAAAATTTACAACCCATTCTATTTCCATTCCATAGTCCGCCACGATAACCCAATGCGGGCAAGGACTTCACACGATTTCTGAGGATTGTGAACGTTCTTCGACTTTCCTTCACCGAAAAGCTCATGATCAATTCCAAATTAAATTTCGCAAGTAAATTCCAAGAAACTCAGAGGTGCTACCCCGGAATCTAATCCAGGCGGTAGGTCAAACTATCAAAGCTACCCCGACTTTTTTTAACAACAAGAAAATAAATGCAAATATGTAAAAGTAACAAAACATTAACCTAACCTAACAGATAATGATCTACAAGGTTGTGTATGCTGCAGCAAGTCAAAATCGTAGCTCCTAACACCAAGTGCCAGGACGACCAAGTAGTGCGCCTGGTAATAAGCGACACGCCTGTCCATAACAGTTGTAGTGCCACTTTAAATCGCAAAGATCTGAGTGGGCACTGCCACTGCGCCCGTCACCTTGGGACATAAGTTGACAAGTCCCATGTGCCTGTAATTTCATCAGCGCCCTTACCCTTCAAAACCGGAACGCAGTAATGTTAACATTACTGCTTGGCAACGGAAATAGGTAAGGTGGTAGTACTACCCTGGACAAACTCTTTCACATGGAGCTCTACTGCTGCTAAAATATTGCCTAAAAGCAAAGCATTGATTCAAGCTTTCACCTTCAAGGGTAGCACGTTACAGCGCATCGAAACCAGAAATGTTGTGAAGTTGACATTGATATTGATTTTTATCATCAGTAAATTCACTAAATTAAGTATCTCTTGTGGAGTCATTACTTCTAGTCTCAGTATCGACCACCGTACTGCAAAAAAGTGACCTGCTTGTCGTTTTTCTGTCGGATACATTTCGAAGAACGTGCGTAGAAACTTTACAATTTAGTTCCACCCTCACCATTTCTTCTTCGGCCTACTTAAAAGTCCGATACATTGCATATTTATATCGTTGATATACCATCCATTTGTACGAAGCTTCCTCCTTCCTAATGCGTAATCTGTGTTTCCCGAAAAGTATATTTTGTGGCTATTTAAAGTCGTCTGTTACGTTATCGTTCAGCACCAGGAGTGATATGGACTATACAAAAACAGGAATTAAAAAACTCTAATTAAGTATACTTCTTCAAACAAAGCCTTACCTTTGACAGCAACATCATCATCATCCCCTACTTCCCGTCCGTAATAATGAGTATGAGTTTTCTTATAGTAATTTGACTCTCCATAATCCAGACCAGTCGAAATCCCAGGGTCACTCCATCTACCTCTTTTCCAATGTCTGAAATCTCCATATCGGTTATGTCCTCCTGGTGCCCAAGATTCTTTAATCAGGTTGTAATAGTTGAAACCCTGGTTGTAGTGAGGCTTGACTCCAAAGGTTGGATCGATGTCATTCAAACGCCAATGATTCAGAGATTTGTGATAGTCATTTCTGTTTTTATAATAAGTGTTTCCACCATAGAAACCTCCGTATTGTCCCCATGTTTCTTGATCGTCATTTGTCCGTGCCATACCTGTAAAATATGATTTATAATGTCATTATTGTAGATGGTTTCGGTGAATTACCAAATACATAGTTGTTAAGATTTGTTTGTTTTCGCGAGCTGAAAAGAATTTTCATAGGACTGCTCCAAATTTAAATCACGGTAACTTTCTTCAAAAATCTATTCCGAGATACAAGTGATGCAAAATCTCGTTTGTTTAGAACGACTTGTTCTTAGTGTTTCAAGCTTTACCAAAACAGCGGGGTCACTATTGACGTGGACTATTTTAAATTTAAGTTACTGTAACTTTCTTCATAACAACATTCATACAACTGACCAAAAATCACGTTTGCTTAGAACGTTTCAATCTTGGTGTCAAAGAGTGGAGTCACCATTCTTGACGACTACAGTAAGTTAAGGGTTACCAACTTTGATATTTTTTTTTGCACACACGCAAACACTCATAACCCCACAACAGAGAAACCCAGTGTCGCGGTGCCATGGACACACACATAGAACACTACAAATTACACCCAAACTCACGAACGAAATAAATGTAGACCATGCAAAATATTTCTCCCAGCCCGGGAATCGAAACCTGTGTAGCAGACCAGCATGGTAACCATTCGGCAACAGAGGTTAGGTTAGTTAAATAAATGTTAGGTTAGTTAAAAATTTACTTTAATTAAATTTAAATTTACTAGGTTAGGTTAGTTAAATAAATGTTAGGTTAGTTAAAAATTTACTCCTGAGGTTCCGAGGTCACTGATCCATAGCAACTAATTTAGCAAACCAATTCCTTTAAATTGGTTCAGTTCTGAGATCTTTGAATACCTTAAGAGAACATCTTATTACTCTAGCACCTCTACATGCTGCAAGCCGTAGTTCAAAAAACTAAACGTCCTGCCTTTATCAAGCACATATCTTCAATATTTTAAACCATGTGGCGAAGTCATTCAAGATCAAATAAAACTATGCATCTTTTGAATACAATGCACTCAATTTTACTCATTTACAGTATTTTGGAAAACAAACGTATTTTATTATATTGAGGTCCGAGTTTAGTAACATACAGTAAAACTAACCAATCTGGTACGGCACAAAGAACTGGTCCTCGTACCGTCTTCTGTTATATCTGTTACCTCTTCTGTCGTCGTAGAACCTGTTGTAGCTTCTAGAGTTCCAATCCATTCTTTCTCCCCAGTCTTGGTGTTCTCCTGAAAATATTTGTTTCAAGTTTTCAACAACCAATATACAGTTCATTGCTAGCCACTGGAATTATTCTTGTCCATTATGTTCGCCTAATGCAGGATGGAGACTTCTTATGTTCACGAAGGCCGTAAAGGTGGTTTTCCAGGTTGGAGGCGAGACGAGAATTGAAATCACTATGACAAAATTTCAATTCTCTCCTAACCCATTTTCGATGGAAATGGTCTGGATTGACGAGGATGGACGAGGTGAATTGAAATATTTGTTGATGTAATATTGAACCGTATTGCCGCCTTAGAGTATTATACTCTGCAACGGAAACACGAGTACTCGCGCTAACTCTCGCGATAACTCGCGCGAGCAATTAATGGCAATTTTCGGTGGATAGGCTGACGAGATTTCAATTCTCGTCTCTCCTCGAATTTCGATTTGATTGAAATATAGAAGAGTTCTGAATCGGGGGTCCTGGCTAGAGATGTCGCCATTAAATCTTGGTATTAATAATTACAACAAACTAGTGGACTAATTTCACAAAAAATAATTGAATACCTATCAATTCAATACAAATTTAATAACATAGTAATTTTATCAAAAATATTTTTTCCAGTTTTTGTTGCACTATCTGACATTTAGGTCCAATGATATTATACTTGTAACCTTTAGATCTGTATTTAGTAGTAAGTTCAAACGTGCAAACGTCCTCCACAACGAGCTCCAACCCCGCTCCTGTGCTTTGCATCCGTCGGACAGAGCGATCTTTGTCTTTAGTTATCACCATTCAAAGCGATCTATTTAATTATTTTTACTTTTGTACGAAAGTAAAATCTGATGCACTATTTAAAAGTCATGGAACAAAAGTTGTTGTTTTTGTTGTTAGTAATATAGTCCTATGAGGTTGCTGTTAGTATTTTACAAATCAGCAAATCATTTACAAGGAATCAATTACAGCCCGGACATTTTTGAAGTGTCGAGGTATTCGCAGGCTAAGGAATTATTTCCTTTGATTACTAGCTCTTGCTCAAACTTTCGTTGACAAAAAAAGACTTACCCATAGCCGACGAAGGTTTTGAAGACAAAAACCCAGAATGCAATAACCCTGGTCCCCTCAGCGTTTCAGGGCAATAGGGTTCCAAGCTATTACGGTCGATTTCATAAAAGTCGTAGTTCTTGTCTTCGACGAAGTCTCTTCGAATGTCGAAAGCTTCGATTGGCTTTGTCATCAGCTCGCAGAGACCTTTGCCGCGGAAGGAAGGGTCCAGTCTGAAAATATTATTTGGCAATTAATTACACAAACATTTATTTATTTATATTCAAAAACTTAGTCTATTATTACACGTTATCAATTTAATGCAATAAACCAGCAAAATTACTACATTACAAAATATTATGACAACATATTTTTCGAATCTAAATCGCGTACATTTGTTTTTTCAAACAAACCCACGTTTCGGACACTTTAAAGGTCCCATGATCCGACTACCTGGCCCCGTGACCCGTCACCAGTCACCCGTGACCTCGCGCCTATATATGTTTTTTTTTTATTAAATATTAGGCGATTTAGATGCGAAAAGTCAGGGCTCATTGAAAACCAGCGCCACAGTCAATTGCGGCTGTGGCATAAGCTGAATGAAGTCCTTTTGCATACGCCACAACCGCACACATGACGGTACAGCATTTGTAGTTGTTATATTTAGTATTTTTTGTTTTGCTCTTTGTTTGTTATTGTCTTATTTCATTTTATTTAAATTTTGTTTATTACGTCTTTTTGTTTTGTTTTGCTTGTCTAAGTAGTATCAATATTTTTTTTTTGTATCTATGTGTTGTGGCGTTGCAATAAATGTCTATTCTATTCTATTCTATTCTAAGAGTACATTCATTTCCTATGTGTACCTAACAATCGCGAAAACCTAAAGCCGGGTACTCATTAGCTGGCTGTAACTGTAAAGTGACAGATACAGTAACGAGGTTCTAGTGTGTATGCTTGAAACAGTCTTAAATTTGACGGCTCACTGCGAACCGCACGCGGCAAGCTCGCGAACCACGAACACACTATGATTTTTGGTTACATAACATGCAACTGTTACAGTTACAACTCGCTAGTGAGTACCCGGTTTAAGAACTCAATTTGTTATGCCGGGTTCACGAGTCATTCACTTGCGTTTTCCGCTTGCTTGCGTGACTCGCTTCGCGCATACGCAAAGGTCTGTCGCGTACGCGCAGGTAGGACTGGTCACGAGTCGCTCGCTTGCGCCGGCCGCTTGCTTTGCGTTGGATTTCTTTTTGCGTTGCATGAGTTTGATATCTAGCAAGTTTGATATTTCCACATAAGCAACAAAGAATGTTTATGGAGTACAGCACCACTGGCCAATCACAGAGCAGCAGCCTATTCGCGCGTGATCGGCGCGTATAAAATAGGTACGCCGCGCGCCGTGTTCATAGGCTCTTTCAGTGTAATTAATGTAATTCTAGTGTGTATTATTCTACAAATTTCCAAGCTTGTAATTTTCTACAACAAAGTAAATAAAATCAATGACACGGGGTAAACAAATATACGTGATCATAGGTCATAAACACAACCTCCCTTTTATCAGTATAAAATATCAGCATTGTCTAACGACTCAGTGAGTGATTACCTTGCAAATAGCTGATAGGATTTTACGCTATTGTCAATTAGTCGAAAATAATTATGTAGGTACTAATCATGGTTCATGGTTTGTATTATTTAGTATTTCCATGTCATTATTCTACGTACATTTCTTCGTTTTATAAATTCTAAAAATCATCGATTACTGAAATCAATATTATTCTCGTCTTGACTGTAAAGAAAACATTGAAAACTGTGCTAATCATGAAAAGTATTTTGTGTCCTCTGTACAATCAGGGCTGGGCAAAATAACTGCATTGTCTTACTTCTAAATCTGATTTTTAGTTTAATTTTATTTTTATTTTTGGTTTGTTTGTGATTTTGTTTTACAATTTGTGACTCATAAATAAATAAATAATAAAAATAAAATAACTTTTTAAAAAAAAAAGACCTCAAAAGTTGGTGTAATTACATCCATTTGCGAAGTTTTATTGAAATCGGTTGCCGGAGAGTGCGCGAAACCGGAGTCTTCCCTAGTTTACCACCTAGACGTGGGATATTTTCTTCAAATTTAAATGGGCGCAATACCGAGGTACCCTCGTTCCAACAAAAAAAGAATCATCCAAATCGGATCGGTTATCGCGTAGCATACATATAAAAAAACGTACAGACGAATTGAGAACCTCCTCCTTTTTTTAAAGTCAGTTATAAAAGCCTATTTGATTCCATTAAAATGCACTTGATAAGCGTTCGGTTTTTCCAATTTATATTATCTTCGGTATGATTTTTCATGTCCATATAACCCCAATAACTTCAAAACAAAACAAAACAGTGAATCCATATTTTATTAAATTGCAATCACATAAAAATATAATTAAAATAGGCATTGCTGTAAACAATAAAATAAAAAACAAATCAATAATGAGTGATTCAAATTTTGAAATTGCCAGCAATTTCATGCTAGCAAATGCTACAATGAATTCTAGATTTAATGGCTTCCCAAAGTGTCCAAAATACTTGCAGAGTTCACCGTTTGTGTTAACAATCTGCCGTCCACTAACAAAAAGGCGGCTAAGTGACAAATGTATTTGACCAGTAGCAACTGTATAAACAGTAGCAGTATAAACTAAAAGTGATGAAGGCCCCGTGAGGCCTCCTTGGAGAAGAAATTTTCTGAATATCTAATGGTTACATCCTTGTACACATATGTACAATTGATAGTGCTGAATGACCCACATTCGTTGACGAAGTCAACAATTCGGTCACAATCAAGGTCTGCACTGACAGGTGACGTGAAAATTAGACAAACACAAGTTTATATTTACTGTTGGAAAATTGGATACGCAATTCAATAAAATATATATTCACTGTTGTTATATTTGAAGATATTGGGGTTATATGGACATGAAAAACCACACCGAAGATAATATATACTGGAAAAAACCGAACGCGTATCAAGTGAATCGTAATGGAATCAAATAGACTTTTAATGGAATTAAATACATTTCTTAATCAAATGTATTTTTTAAAGGAATCAAACACACTTCTGAATGGAATTAATCACAGCATAATCAATTTAATTACTTAAAATTGATGATGATATCAATTTGCTTGACTTGCACAAATGGAAGCTAGTTATTTATTTATTTTATCTTTTTTTTTCAGTGTACCTTCAATATTGTGTGTATGTATAATTTTCAAGTACAATAAAACTATACTTATTTTGTTACTTGTCAACTTCTATAGATCATGTGTTGTCACAAATAAACGAGCTATGAATTATGCATCCGTTGGTAAAAGCGATTATAGTTACTAGAATTTGAACAGTATAAATAAATTTGTTACATTGAATCCGTGAGATTTTTCAACTAGTCGGTGATATTATTGTACAAATACATAATACGTACATAGGTTGACATTGACTTAGATTCGTTTCATAATAATGATTTACGGTAACATTTTTCGTTTTATTTTAACGGTATTCTAGGTACATGTTCAGTACTAGGTGATGTCACAGTAGCTATACAGTATTTTTTGTAAAATATTAGCTAACATCCTCCCAGGACTATATTACTAAGATCGTAAACAACAGCTTTTGTTCAATAAATTTTGTACAAAACATGAAACTGTATGAGGGCGCGTGTCCACGCTAAGAAAAGTCACCGGATCTATGCAAGAAATCGTGTCGTTTCTACACACGAGCTGTGTACACTGCTTCGGCGCCAGACAAGAAAAAAATCTTATCTACCCCCGACACGACGCGCTCTGCCCCTATTGTTTGAGGCGGGGTGAGGTGCATTGTCAGTAAACGAACGTTTATGCTTGTGGACGGGTATTGCTTAGTAGTCAACATAAAATATCATCATCACCGTATCAGCCGGAAGACGTCCACTACTGGACAAGCAATAAGCACCTATGTGTTCTCTGTAGAAATCCTTTAGGTCCGCTGTTCAACATGGAAGACGTAATGCACTGACACATTTTACCCTACACACGTCTTTCCGAAAGCATTCGTATCGTGTACTTACTCATCATTTTCTCGTCTGCAACAGACATGACATGTTTTCGTGGCTAGATCCGACAAAGTTCTAGTCGTGTACAAGACCATTCTCGTCTTTTCTGTAGCAGACACGCCGAATTTCTTAGCGAGAACACGCGCCCTGAGAATGGAGTGAAGAAGGCGACAAAATGAGCACATATATAGGACAAACGCAATTATTATTATTTTGTTTTTTTTTATAATATCGAGTGACAGGAAGTCCTGCGCCTGATGGTAATCTACACGCCTGTCCATAATTTCCTTTATAGTGCTAGTGTCGATTTTATAATGAATAATATAAAAAAAAATACTACCATAGTTCCCGGTGTCTGTGAATAAAATTACTTTTTTTATCGTTCACGATCCATCCTCTAAGTTCACGACACACATTCACAGACAATCAATACATCAAAAGTAATAGGAAAAAAAAATAAAAACAAAAATGATAAAAAATAATATAAAAAACGAGTTCGCGAAAATTTAGTAACAGTAGAAAGAACGTCTTGTGAAAGAGTTCGTCCAGGGAAGTACTGCCACCTTACCTATTTCTGCCGCCAAGTAGTAAAGTAGCATTACTGCGTTCCGGGTTTGAAGGATAAGGGTGTCGGTGAATTGTATCGCCCTGGACGAACTCTTTCACAAGGAACTGCTTCTACTGCTACTAAAAACAGTAAACTAAATTAAAAAATACTAAACTTTTTAAATAAAGCTAGAATATCCAACATTTTAACGTTAAACGTCACCTTACATTTAATATGACATTCGTTCTACTACTGCAGCCTCATTCAAATTGAAAGAAAATATTCCACTTGTAAGTGTGTCAAATTTGGGGATGAATCCGACTTATTACACTTTACCCACTTTCCGTTAACCGATTTTTATAAAACTTGGGAAATAGACGTAATGAACACAGCCAAAGTGGATGAACAAACTTTTAAGATTGTTTTTTTTTTTGTAAAAAAAGTTATAATTCGTCGGGGATTCTCCATTTCGGTAATTTAGTGGCCAAATCGAATCTGCGTAACTGTCGTGGCAACCAAATTAGTGTAATTTACGGAAATCTGATGTTACCAGTCCGTAGACGACGTATATTAATGCTCACTGTGCAAAAATGAAAGTTGTAACCATTGAAATAACAAATTAAGAACGTGAAATCTCTCTGCTGTAAAATTCGATTTAGTGCAGATGCATTTGCACTATCCCCGACGAATTAACAGTATCTTACATTATTTTTTTAGCTGTCTCTATCTATAAAACTGTATCTACGGAATTTGCCATAGATATGTACCTTCTTGAGTAACATCGAGTATATAACCAGAAATAGAGATGAAATGTCATTTAATTTATTTCAAAACTATTGTGCCAAATCATTACGGTGACAACTGCGCTCCGATCGACCAGCCTGCATTCAAAATAATTGACGGGTGTCGTCAATTGTTTCACTTCAAATCAATCAGTTTAACTTGAATTTGGTATAATGAACGAACATTGAAAAATTACACATTTAATATTTAATTCCCGATGAAATGTGATCCCGTTTGTTTTGCAATTAGATGTTTTGCTGTTTTTCCCACACTATCGAATGGAACAGCCCCCCTTTGTTAGAGATATTATATCTTCTCTCAAAACGACATCTACTGTGTTCACAATATACGAGGTGCGACTGAAGAATAATCTACCTAAGTATGAACCAAAAGACAACTACGCCTACTTTCTTCATTAAGTGAAATGTACTTAAAAAAAGGGACATTCGTCTGTTTAAAAAATTAGTTTTGTAGCACAATAACTTTAGCAACATTTGTAACAACAGTTCCGACGAGTACTACTAGATGGCATTGGCATAGAAAACGCAATTTCTAAATCGCGGCGTTAAGATTTTCCCAAATGTACCAAACCTTTCACCAGTATTTTGTATGAAATTGATCTGAGCTATTCTTCGACTTGTCTATAGTTATTATCGATCGATTCAACGATTGTATTTCTGCGGTTATCCTCATTGCTAAGGAAGCATATAGAACTTGCGCCCATCTTTCGGGACAGGTTACGAGAACACCTCTGAGTGTGTGTCTTTTTGTAAGATTTGCACCCACCGGGAGTTGTCGCGGACTCTGCGCCGCGCTTGCATCCAACGGGACGAGTCCTTTTTATTGGACACATTTGTATTGTAAGCATATTGTAAGCTGCTGTACAATAAACCAAGTCTTCTTCATCAAATTTCGTCGTTTGATTTCCTGGACGTAGTAAGGGGGCACCAGCTAGCCAAAGCACATCTCTACGACCCTCTATACCCTGTCCAACTACAGTTATTAATTTCTAAATATTTCAACATGTCCATACAAAACGAAAAGCAATAAACAAAAGAGTGGCGCTAATTTTGAAAAAAGGAACTAACAGCGAAAACGTCACAGCAGTGGCCAATATTCTTTTTGAATTGGAAATAGTGAAAACATAGTCAAAATGATTTTTTTCAGCCGCTCCTCGTATGTATATCTAAAATAGTCGTACCTAAGTTCTAAATCACACCTTATAACTCTACATGTGCCAATAGGCTCACGTCCTTGAGATAAAGGTACTAACCTAGTTGTTCACAAACCATGCATAGAGAAGGGCCAACCATATGTGTTGGTAGGTACTTATTGGATTATGGAATATTGTTTTTACGTATTTACTAATGATAGAGGTTATATTTGGGCAAAATCCGCCTGCGTAAGTATAACGACTACTTGTTTAGTACAGACTATAGTACTGTAAATAGCACAGATGTAAAAAATACACCTCTACTGGGACCCAAATAAATTTGTCTATAATAATAAACCCAGTCTTATTACCACTATCAACGTAATGGTATGCGCGGCCGAATTTTTAACCGTCTTCAAAAAAGGAGGAAGTTTAATGATATTTCAGCTATGCATTGTTAGGGTAATTTTAACTATTTTTAAAAGAGAATTTTGTGTGCTCCATCTTTGTCTATTTAAAACTGATATTTGACCATTCTCTTAGCCGCGTTTTAGTTTAGGCAGATTTATGAACCGATTGCGATGATTCTTTTTTGTTGGAAAGAGGATACCTCAGAAGTGGTCCCATTTAAATTTGAAGAAAATTTTCCACCTCTAACGGTGGCAAACTAGTAATGACTTTTGACGTTATGGACAGGCGTGTCGCTTACCACCAGACCCTCGAATTATTCGTCCCGACGCTTGGTATCATACATAAAAATTCTGTTCAGTACAAAGTGATGAGGCATGGGTTGTCTCTTCTTTTCTGGAACCACAAAAGTCCAGCAACTTGATTTTGATAGCCTAATAGAGGCGAATCACAACTGGCCGATCGGAAACTTATGATATTTCTAATCGGTTGATTTAACTCACAAATTAGAAGGATATTAGGAATCAGATTCATCTTCTCGCTCAGAAACAGCATCTGATTTCGAAACCATTATCGGATCGATTCCAATTTGAATCAAAGTCAGGTCGCTGATCCAAGGACTATAACGTAAAAGACCTTTTAATGAAACGTGCTCAACGGTAGGATGTATATGGGTCGATAAATGCGAGGATGATTGTATCATCTTTATCACAATTTCCCAAAATGGTCCCTACTGCCCCTCAGTGGGCGCTGAAGAATTCTACGGTAGGAGTCTCGTAAACAATTGGGGGGCGTTAATGTTGTCCAGAAGGTGCTACCGCATTTGAAAAATAAAACCTGGATATCGCACTGGTATTACAATAGTGTTGTAACTCAAAATATGTGAAATTTATTACTGAACGTAAAATTTGATTCTCTATACGTCAATGAAACCGTCATTAGAATATTGTAAGAAATAATTAAAAGATATCTACTACTTAACTTCTAATGAGTCACACTTTATCTGAACTAGTTCTGGCCAAAACAGTCCTTATTCAAAAATGTGATTTTTTTTCCATTTTATTTTCAAATATATTTGGCAAGTAGAAAAGTGTTTGTAATAAACTATAACCTATACATAAATTTTAATGATCTTTCACGGTAAGTGAGTAATTAGTTTTTCATCGTTTTTATTGCACTACCAGTGCGATATGTATATTTTTTCTTCTGTTTTTTTGTGTTAAGTTAATATAAAAAATACGTGTTTTCAATTATTTTTTGTGGCGGTGGCCGTTAACATTTTTCATGATGACCGTCTTTCTAAGATTTAAGATGATGTTACTGCGTCGCGACAGTGTCACAAATGTCGACAGCAGAGTACGCATTATATCGAAACAGTTTTCCGACTGTACGCCAATAGCTTTTTTGTAATTGTAAAGCAGTCGGAAAGAAGTCCAATTGGCTCCCACCCTTTAACAGACGAATGTAATACGATTCGTAGCACAGGAGCGTATACGAACACTGTGTCTAAAACAATAAGCAAAACAAACTGTGGTCTTACACACCTATAAGCGCCTACTTCCACGAGATAACTCTACATTGAATAGCAGAAAAACAGTTAAAATAGAAAGGGTTGTAACCCTAACAAGCCGTGACCAGGTTCACGGCAGTAAAACCGAAAACTTCAGGTCCACAATTTATTTAAAGTCGGTTAAAGAGAAGAAAGGTAACAAGAAGTAAGGCTGTAACAATAAAAGGTATATATAGAAAACAGGTAGGTACATTATTATAAAACACTACACTTCCTAACTTGATGAATAAGATATTAAGTAGACACTTACCCCTAAAAGGGCTGAGTTATACTGAATTCCAGATACGTATTCATAGGTACATGATAAGGCTATAGTGGCTATAAACTTAATAAATTGATTATAAAATTAGTAAAGGAATCAAAAATAGACGCGACTGAATTTTAAGCAGCTCCGTACGCTGTCGCAATCGAGCTGGGAGTAACAGTGGACCGAAACAAAATCGGAATGAGGCAAAAGAACCATGGAACTATTCAAAATTTAAATTTAAATACGAGTGGCCAGGAACCGCAGAAAAGCGATAAAAAGGACGATGTAAGGAGGTCACACCGTCACAAAACGTAGTCGAAAAGCAATTAGGATACAATTGGCACGACCAATTGCACAGAAACTGCTTTTTTTCCATGATATCAAGTAATGGGACGAATAAGTCGTGTACCTGATGGTAAGCGACACGCTCGTCCGTAACAGTTGCAGTGCCATTTAAAGCTTTAAAGCACAAAGATCTAAGGGGTACCGCCGCTGAGCGCGTCACCCAGAGACATACGTTGATAAGTCTCGTGGGCCTCTTATTTCACCAGCACCCGGCAGCCTATCACAAACTCGATTTATATTCCGAAATAACGTTTGTTCGAATTTTCGTTACACCGAAAACCGAATTATAACGAAACCGTTGTTCTTTCAGGATACTCACTGATCAATAAATACGGTGAATAAATTTTTATACCGGCAATTGCTGATGCTACAGCCATATGTTGTAATTTGTCCAGTAGCGTGATCAACTGAGACAGGCAGCGACAAGTTGTAACACGTTCGAACTTGTCAGTCAGCTGCCAGAGCCGCTAGAGTGAGGTTGTGTTTATCGTGTCTGTCGCGCAACATGGATTTCGAACAACGCATTAACATTAAGTTTTGTTTTAAGTTGCAAAAGAGTGCTAAAGAAGCTCATGAATGTTAAAATCGGTGTACGGCGATAATGTAGTAACTCTAAAGACTGTGTACAAGTGGTATGACCGATTTAAAAACGGAAATGAGTGTGTTGAAGACGAGCAGCGTGCGGGACGTCCAGTCACTTCAAAAACAGATGAAAATGTGCAAAAAGTGGAAACAATGGTTCGTTCAAACAGGCGACTGACTATTCGAGAGCTATCGGAAGACCTTAACATCTCGTATGGCTCCGTTCAAAGCATTTTAACCGATGAATTGCATATGAGACGAGTGAGCGCAAAATTTGTTCCCAGACTTTTGAGTGCTGAACAGAAGGAAATTCGTGTGTCAATTTGCACGGAGTTGAAGGATCGTCTTCATGCAGATCCGGACTTTATGGCCAAAATTGTGACTGGAGATGAAAGTTGGGTCTATGGCTATGACCCTGAGACCAAAATGCAGAGTTCCCAATGGAAAACCAGTTCATCTCCTCGCCCTAAAAAGGCACGTCAGTTAAAATCAAACATCAAGGTCATGCTCATTGTTTTCTTCGATAGTGAGGGCATAGTGCGATCAGAGTTCGTTCCAAGGGGAACAACTGTAAACTCGGAATTTTATAAGGGCGTACTGCAACGCTTGCGAAACGACATACGAAGAAAGCGGCCAGAAAAATGGGCCAATGGCTTCCTTCTTCACCATGACAATGCGCCGTGTCACACCTCGCTTCTCATTCGTGAGTTTTTGGCAGAAAAAAATGTTCCTGTCTGTCCACATCCGCCATACTCACCGGATTTAGCACCGTGCGACTTCTGGCTCTTCCCAAAAATTAAAACTGTGCTTAAAGGA
Organism: Hyposmocoma kahamanoa; assembly: GCF_003589595.1. NCBI lineage: Eukaryota > Metazoa > Arthropoda > Insecta > Lepidoptera > Cosmopterigidae > Hyposmocoma > Hyposmocoma kahamanoa. The sequence goes on along the minus strand of NW_020653732.1, from coordinate 6,329,642 downwards.
AAACGTTTTGATACCATTGCTGACATTGAGAGGGCCACGACCGAGCAGCTGAAAGCCCTTCCAAAAGATGCCTTCCAGAAATGCATCCAGTCATGGAGTCAACGTTGGAATAAGTGCATTGCAAGCCAAGGACAGTACTTTGAAGGGGATTAAATCAGATTCTATGTAAGCGTAATACTTTTTTTAATATAACATTATTCACCGTATTTATTGATCACACTATGTATGTTGGATATTTAACGCAAAGACACGATTAGATTCGGTTAGGTTAGGTTAAGTTAGGTTTAAAACATTTTCCTCTCAAAATTACTTTCGAGGTTATGAAAATTCGAGCAAACGTTATTTCGGGAAAGTAATAATAATAATAACATAATAATAACGCACACACTCAACATAGCCCCGCACTAGGGAAACCCTGTGTCGCGGGTGCCATGAACACACATAGACAACCACAAATTACACCCAAACTCACGAGAGAAATAAATGTAGGCCATACAAATATTTCTCCCGGCCCGGGAATCGAACCTGGGACCTCTGCGTGGCAGTCCGGCATGGTAACCTTTCGGCCACAGAGGCAGTTAAGTATCATTTCGGACTACTGATAGGTAACCCCAGCACCACTACCCTTCTAAATTAGAACGCAGTAACACTCACATTCCTGATTGGTGACAGAAATAAGTAAGGTAGCGGTATTTCCCTGGACTAACTCTTTCACGAGGAGATCTACAACAATCAAACTGCTATTTTGAAATTGCTATGCAATAGAATGCATCTCTTGGACACCTTATGGTGGCCTTGTACCCGAGCACAATTTACAAGTATCAAAACACATAAAACACATAATTTTCCCAAAAAGTTTCAACGCCATAGCACCAATTAAAAACATTTTAAAACAAATTAAGGCCAAACCACACAATAGTGTGAACGTGACGTGGGAGCCGCTTTAATGCTTAACGTAATATAATATCTTGTTAGGTTTGTATTGCAGATATGTTGATGTATGTACGAATTATTGTTTGATTTTACGCATGTTTGCACATATTGTAACAAAAAGTTTCGAATCTTTTTGTTACAAAATAATTCTGATCATTTTGTTACAAAATGATTCGGAACTTTATGGTTTCGCATTTGTTAACATGGCTATATGTATTTTAATTGGTGATGCACTTATCTAAATTTGAATAGTTGCGAAAACAATATTTAGTGTATGACATGACATATTTATTATTAAAAAAAATCTTGTCGCTTAGTAAGTAACACGATTAAGTAAAGAATTGCCGTTTTTTAAACTCTCATCATCAGCCGGAAGATCACTGCTGAATATACCCAAAAATTTCCAGACTACAAGACAGACAGTACAAACAGCTTGTATCATAATGTAATAGAAACTATATTAAATCATTACAAGCAAAAACAGTTCCCCACTGATAAAAATACAATATCAAAATACAGTATTGACAACACTAATCAACTAAATAACATTGTACACACACACACACACATGACACATTATAGAAGCAAAGTGACATTATGCAAATGAGCTCGCTATAGTAATAAAAAATTAGTTAGATAATACTTTCTTAACGTACGTATTTTACAGATATTGTCTTATTACACCTGGGGGTGCGATTTCAGAAGACAAAGAATCCTGCATTCTAAACTCGTAGATAAATGTGTTCAAACATTATTTAGGTTTTTCTCATAAAAAGAATAGTTCAAATATACGTCTGATCTTAGAATAATAACGCATAGAATGATAGTTTCATAACAAACGAACTGTCACAAGTGAGGCAAAAATCAAATTCATGTAGGCTAGTTTTAGTAGTAGGTTAATTCTCGATTTTAGTGAATATTTATATAAAAATACAAGTTGAAACGCGTTACTTACTTCCTTGTGGAATGTAATGTTAGTATCTATTTTATGTTTGTCTGACGTATTTTTAGACTCATTTACCGCACATTTTGTCATTTTTAGCTAATATTCTTTATCTGTTCGCGGTGCAAGTTGACCGTGAGCACTGAAGGCCCGTCCGCTCGTGTAGGCACATTAGGAGCGCTTCAATTTGCCCTTACTTAGCGTGTGCGGACTAGGTTTCTATGCGTTATTATTCTAAGCGTCTGATATTAAGTATTTACAGGTATTATAAAAAATAAATATTTCTTTATTTAGGTATACACCCATTAATAAATTTGTAATGTAATGTAACATTTCTTATTAAATTTAATTTTATTGACGGAAAATTATTATTATTTAAGTAAATAATTAAGAATTAAATTAAATTGAATTTAAATTGCAAATAATAGTATAATTAAAATCAATTTATTTAAAACTGTTCGCTTACAAAGCAGCACGTATCGCATACTGTTCTTACAATAATATTGACGGAATCGCTCACTCTCCTGAGAAAAGACCGATATCTCTTTCATATTATGGCGAAAAAATTATCTACTCTATTCACGACTAACTACCTACTACACCGCTAGGGAGGCTGCAATATTATAAATAACGGTTTCCAGGAGTGAGTCCCTTCTTAGGAACAACTGCCCGGACCTTCCGCATATAGGGTGAAATTGTATTGGCGACATACAAGGTGAAAATAAAAATCTTCTGAACCATTTGGAGTTTCACTTGGCTTGTTTTGGTAACCTCATCCAACGGAAGAAAGAAACCCCCTCCTTTACATACTTTAATTTTCTCTATTAAATCAGTAGAAAAAAAGTATAAAAATATTATTACTGCGTATAAAGGGCATAACTAATTTAAATAATACGACTTAATATTTGATTCACGGATAGAACAAAAAGGCACAATTCGACTCATCCGTAGAACAAAGATCTATGTGCAAGACTACTTGTTCTCAGGATATACTACATTTCGTTCGTTTTTCTTCGCTGTGGATGTTAGATCGACTGTTGATGATTTTAAATTTCTAAAAAGACCTGTACCTTATGTACATAAATTCTCAAAACACCTTGATATGGGCCTTAGTTTGAATAACGAAATTATTCTCGTAATGTACCTATTCTCTTTTCGCTATATAATCACAAAGGACTCTGTTCTTCGGATGAGTCGAATTGTATTCAGTTGTATAATATGCGTCAAATATGCCTTTTTATAGTAAAAAATGTAATTATTAATGTCAGTTGTGCCCTTTGAGCTTGCACAATACCTATTCAACAATTATTGAGATACGCTACGATAAGGTTGCTAATCCTTTATCGTCGCCTTACTTTCTCAAACTCGTATATTAAACCACAAAGTTAGTGAAGTGCAAAACATGGATTGTATGTACAAATTTTGCAGGCTGATTCCACCACACATTTCCTTCATATTCACTGGTTTTTACCTTTTCTTAAAGTAATGCATCGAAATTAACACCCTTTATAGGAATTTTAAAATAAATCGAGCGTTCTGCCATCTCCTGTATAATCACTCTCTGTAAGATACGAGTTTAAGAAAGTAACTCATCAATCTTTAATGCTAAATCTGTATTTGTGTTATATCAGTGAATAAAGTGTTTATCTATCTATCTATTTCTACAAAAAAAAATTGGTAGAATGGTCCTTCTGAACTGAATTTTCTTAAAATGTTAGTTGTACCCATTTTCGTTCGGAGTGCAGAACTCTGCAGCCTAGCTGGACAGCATCAGGAATGACGTCATTCGATTCGGACAGATTACATGACGATGTCATATAAGCGATCCGGTGGAGAGAGTTTAGAAAAGTAGTCATTTTGCAGATGTGGCCTTATTAAATCAAGGTTACGAATTGCCTATTCTACCCGCAGCTGCTCAAATGTCCGTGATCACGATGCATGCGACTGTGTCGAAACACGAAATGGAAGGTATGGGGTAAAAAACACCGTAAAATTATGTTAAATTATCTTTACCTGTAGTTGAAGCTCTCGCAGTGGAACCTTCTTTCCTCGGCGCATTCTCGCCTGCAATCTTCTAGTCTTTCGCAGGGCATCACTTTTTTTACATGGCTGCGGAGAGCACGCTGGCCTGCGAGGACCCGACGGAAACATGCTGTTGAAAGAGGCCAGTGTTAATTAATAAATAAATATATATAAATAAAGTCGCTTTTCCGTCGAACCGAAGCAATGTTTCTTTTATTTTTATTTTTTTCATATTTTTCTTGGTTGACAATTTTGCACATTTGCATGCTTAAAATTTTATAATTAAATACGTTATTTTTTTTAATAAAATAACTTTTTTTAAATAAGTTATTTAAAATGTACTTGAAGCATTGGGAACAAACAAGTGCGTTCGGCACCCAAAGTCCGTTTTGATGCTATTGCATCAAAACATGCAAAACACTATCTAGTACATTGTGACAAAGATTCATTTCGATCTCCCTTCTAGATGGCGTAATTTTCATTCATTTAGAAGGTGGCGCTCCGCCCTTGTGGCATAGATTATAAATGTGCGTTTGAATTTCGGACCCGTTACCACCTGTAGTTTACAAAAACTTAATTTTAATGTAAAAAACGTCAAATTCTAATTGTTATTCTAATTCTTTAATGCGTATCATATCGTACATTTGTAGTTGTTAAAATGTTGTTATGAACCAAACCTGAACCCTGCATGGGCGCTACTGTCTTAAAAATTTAATTTATTTGTTTACATACAACAAAATAAATAAAATTAATCCATACAAAATTTAAAATTACATACAATACAATAATATAAGGCAACTTAATGTCTGCAACGAGCGACTTTATCCTCAACATGGAGCACCTAGGAGGCCAGTGAGACCTGTTGAAGATGATACTGTCGATTCACGTCAATCCAGCAAATTCAACGAATGATTAAAAATACGTTTAAATTTTATTCAATGTAATTTTTAAATAATATTGATTCAGAATTTATTTCCGTAAAAAACAATAATATACCGAACGCCCCATTAATTTACCGGTTTGGTGCAACAAGGTGCGGATAACATAACGAGAAAAATAATTATTTTCAAATGTTTCTAATTATTTTAAAATAATAATAACACCTGAATCTTTTAGCTAAATCATGTGACAAATAAATAATAAAGTATATAAGAGTCATATTATAAATATTAAAAAGATATAAGATGTTAAAAATTTATTTTCAATTTTCTCGAATCTCACTTTTACGTTTCTTACACCCAATGCTTCAATTATATTTAGTATATTTTAATAAACATTGGGGAACGTGGATTTATTATACCAACGGTACGATATTAAGAATAATCGAAGAAAAACTGTATCTGATAAACGATTGCTTCGAGATGAATGATGCTTCGTGACGTCACTATGTCTTCTAACAAAAAATAAGTGTTCTGAACGCACTGCGTTTTCCAGCGAATGCTCAATTAGTGACCCTTCTGTTACCCCAGCCAGCACCTCACAAAATACGTTTATAATTCGTTTTTTATTTTAAAAATAATTTGTTCTTATTTTTGTTTTGTTGTGATTTTATTTTATTTTTTCTCATATTTTAATTTCTGTTTCTATGCTGCTTTTTTTCTAATTTATTTTTTGTTTTCATCTGTGTGGTAATAATTTTTTTCTTTCTTTCCCTTTTTAATCGACTTCAAAAACAAGGAGGAGATCCTCAATCCGACTGTATGGTTTTTGGAACCGATTTTGATGATTCTTTTTTTGTTGGAACGAGGGTACCTCAGTAATGGTCCCACTTAAATAGAAAATAATATTCCACCTCTAAGGGTGGCGAACTTGGGGATTAATGATTTTTAAGGTCGATTTTTATAGTACCCCGTACAGAGTATTCTTTTTTCAAATACTTTCTCTGTGTTATGGCGACGAGAAAAACAAACATACACATTTTTTTTTGTCGTGTATTGTACAGTCAAGTGTAGAGCACATCAATCTTGACACTCAGAATTTAGGTTCTTATCCTAAGCGGTATAGAGTTGAATTTAAAACCATGACGTGTTCTTGACCCTGTACGTAATACCAGTAATACCTAACATTCTATTACTGTATGACGACGTCACTGTGACGTCATCTCTTTACTGTTACACTTTTAATAACACATGAAAGGTGGATATCTCTTTGTCAAATTAAGATAGTATCATAGACTACTAAAGTGGCAGTTTAGCAGCACTAGAGCTTCTTGTGAAAGAGTTCGTCCATGGAAGTACTGTCACTTTACCTATTTCTGCTGCCAAACAGTAATGTGAGCATTACTGCGTTCCGGTTTCGAAGGGTAAGGGGTGCTGGTGAAATTACAGGCACGTGGGACTTGTCAACTTATGTCTCAGGCTCACAGGCGTAGTGTTGAGTGCTGAGTGGCACTGCAACTGTTATGGACAGGCGTGTAGCTTACCATCGGGCGCACGACTTGTCCATCCCGTCATTTGATATTATTAAAAAAAAAGATCGAACCGCGAAGTATTCAACAGACCCAGGATAATGTTGAGATATCTGGAGGAGCTCAGATGGCACGAGAAGGACCTGCGCCCACCATTTGCACAAAAGGCGCCTAATATACCATACCATGGTAGCAGATAGCGATCGTATTGAATGACCTAGCATAATAATAAGACACACGCTCAGCATAGCCCCGTACTAGGGTAACCCTGAGTCGCGGGTGCCTTGGACACACATAGACAACCACAAATTGCACCCAAACTCGCGAGAGAAATAAATGTAGGCCATACAAATATTTATTTATTATTATTTCCATAACTCAAGTGCTTTTAATTACTTACTTTGGGATCAGAGCAACGTATTTGATGTTGTCTAATATTTATTTATTTAAGTAAGATTAAAATAAATATGACCTAATGCTGTTTTAGAATAAACTGCAATTATTTTTTTTTTCTTCTTGTTACTATGAAAGAGTTAGATCATCCTTAGTTTTATCTCGACTTTTGCTAGGTTACCAAGGTTATTTTCGTGTTTTTTGTCTTGTCCATCCGGTAGTACCGCTACAATCGTAAATCGGTTAAAAAAACCCCGCCAAGTGCGAGCGTAAAATTAGCGCTCTGAGGGCTTTGTATATTATTTATCTTATTGTACTATCTTCGTTAACAACAGTACACTAATTTAATATAGAATTACAATTCAGAAAATTCACAAATCGTGTCTGTGGCCTCGCGAGACAGGGTTTCCCTAGTGCGGGGCTGTGAGTGTGTGCGTTATTAGATTTCCTACATTGACTCGATTGGGGATCGCACCCGGGACCTCAGAGATTGACCTGCGTACCAACAACGTTGTTTATTATTAATACTAACATTATTAATACAAATATTATTTTTTTGTATTTTTCTTTTTCTTTTCTTCGTTTGTGTATGTGCAATATGTGAATTAAATACGTATTCTGTTGCGCCCTCAATTAATTTGTTTTTACAGTTTCTACTGTAACCCAAAGGCTGCCTGGAAGAGATTGGCTATTTAGCCATAAGGCCGCCTGTTTGACCCGTAGTTTTTTTTGCATTATTATGTATTTGCCCCAGTGCGCAATAAAGAATGCTTGTACAGTATTGTCTTGTATTATTGATACAAAGACCGAAGAAACACAAAGAAAAACCCCTTCATTCATTCATTCGATCTGACTGGACGCAACGCCGTGATAGCCTAATGGTTTGACCTACCGTCTCTCAAGCAGAGGCCTTGGATTCGAATCCGGGCTGGCACCTCTGAATGTCTCGGAATTTATGTGCGAAATTCATGCAAACATGAGGTTTCCGTTGAATGACAATACGTGATTAAACTTGTGCGTGAAAGGTTCACAACGTGGGAAGTCCCTAACCCGTATAGGGCCACAGTGACGGACAAAGGCCTAAAACTCTGGCACGAGAATGGAAAATGTAGTTTTATTTCACTTCATTTCATTTTTAGTAAAAAAATCTCGTTTATAAACACCAAAACTTGACCTGTATTTTTTATACCTACACATACCTATATTTCCACAAACTGTTGCATCATGTAGGTCAACAATGCACAAAATTGCACTATTACAATAATCGTTTAAATCTGGACTGCATTTCCATGAGTTTGACCTTAAGTGTAACAATGACATGCATGTTTTACTCGACTACTATAGAGTTAAAAGCTAGGTAACGTTAAAAACGGAGATTTAGACGTTTTCGAAGAGGATTTTAGATGTATGTCAAGAGATTTTAACATCTTGACAACAGATTATGTAAAAATAAAATTATTCGACCGAGTATCGTACAACCAACACTCCTGACATAGCCTCGTAGGGCCGTATTTCAGAACTGGAAATACGACTCTAATGGCAAGGACTTGATGATAACTAGTGCTTGAAATCATACTCAAATCCTGACTTGAACATTAAGTAGAGTTCTGGAATACGACCCGTAGAGAGGCGAAACACGTGTCGGGTATAGTTTTGGTGGTGAAATCTGTGTCTCTAGTTGCGTTTGTGTTATTTACTTTATTAGTTTTAAAACGCAGCTATTTTGGACAATACCTGGGACTTATACCTCGGTAACGGGCGCTGTGCCAATGCCCCTCAGATCTTTGCGATTTAAAGCTCTTAGTGGCACTACAGCTGTTATATACAGGCGTGGGGCATTACTATCAGGTGCATGATTTGTACATGTCCGTCCCGTCATTTGGTATTATAAATAAAAAAAGGTACCTCCACAGTGTTTGCGTAATCACAAATTGATTTACTTCCATTTTTAACAGATTTAAGCACATAGGAAACGTATTTATTTATCTAATAGGAAGTAAACGTATTTATTTAACTAAATCAAACTACTGAAGACCAATTGTTAGAAATCCTCACAAATAGCAATATAATAAAGAACCTTAGTGGACAATTTAACTAACCTATCGCTTAGAAAGTATACCGCTGTTAAAATAATTCTCACTATGATTCGAAGAAGTGCCCACTCAGTGCACTCCTTCTCGAAGTCACACTCATATTGCCAGGATCCAGATGAAAAGTATAACAGTGCTAAAATTATTGCTTACACGCCATATACACTCTTATAGAAATTGCACCCTTTTGATATAATAAGCTCATATCTGCAAAAATTAAAGATCGACATTAGTCGATAAGTTTTTGAATTTCCGTTAAAAGTACTTTTTAAAGTCCAACACTATGAAATGCATACTAGGGTATCAGATAAAGTTTATTGGAAATCACAGAGTGACTGCAAATTATATCGATCAAGACTATCAGAACGAAACACAGTCATCTTGAAAATAGGTTTAGTAGCAGTAGAGCTCCTTGTGAAAGAATTCGTCCAGGGAACTACTGCCACCTTACCTATTTCTGCCGCCAAGCAGTAATGTCAGCATTACCGTGTTCCGGTTTTGAAGGGTAAGGGTGCTACAGTAATTACAGGCACATGAGACTTGTCAACTTCCGTCCTGTCACTTGATATAAAAGAAAGAAAAAAAAGATAGCAGACGGGTTGCTAGCTTGGAAAGCTGCATATCATCATGATCAGAGTAGGCACGAGGAACGGAACACAAGTGCCCCTGTGGTTGTGTACGGACTCCAGCAGGGAGGAGCTGAGGGGTGATGAAACTGACGCGGAACAATCTGTGTCCGCATATCTTAATATTTTCTTCGCTTGCATTCCGATTGAATTTCAAGACAGCGATGGTAATACAGTCGGAAAACAAATTTGGATGCAGTTAAAGTATTTTAAGTGAACCTGAACCTTAAATTCTCAATGGTGCAGATCGTTTCCTGCGAGAAAGACCTCTCCCTAATCACTATTTGTTAAAAAGCGGTAATAGCGTAAATTATTGAAAATCAATTCATTACATTATACATTTTAAAGCACCTGGTGCATGGGGTCTGTGTGTTGCACTCTATGTAGCACCAAAAATAAATGGGTGTCTTACTTGGGCGTCTTTGTTTAAAATACTGTATTACTTATAAGAAATTAATACTCATAATTGTCCTTTAAAATAAAAATAAAATAAAGTAGGCTTTATTTGACATGCAAAATACATAAATTTCAAACAAAACAAAAAACACCAAAAGAATTGTCTCGGGCATTATTGATTGCCCCTGGTCTGCTCTCTAAAATAGAATTATCCCACAACAAATGCCGAGGTCTGGTAGTAATAGACTCTTCCATAGGCCAAGATGTCGCACAAATTTGAGGCTACATTGTTTCTTATCACGAGCAACAACACTGTAGACGGAGTATCAGAGTGAAATTGATCTAAATATTACTTCCGTTTCTATGATAAAGAAAGTGATGTGAGAAGTTTATAGTTAAGTTTGTAATTATTGTACTTTTGTATCGTCATGCCCAACAAAATATTATTGTATTTCTTTTAATGCATGCTGCGCCCTCATTTAAGTAATGGGATACTTAGTTTAAAACTATATTGTCTACTCTATATACCTGCATAGTTATAGTGTACTCATTGTTATGAGAGCCTGATTAAATAAATAAAGTTAAAATAAAAAGTGCGCTATTACCAGTACTGAGTTCGATCGGCATCACAAAATTAATCATCATCATCTATCCATTTAAGGGTCATACACAAAATGGGAAGAAAAAGTGTTCCGGCTACTTCCAATGAATTTAAACATATTGTCTATATCCAATTGTCTAGATTATATTATTTGACCATGAAAAGTAATACTTTTTGAGGACCATTTGCATCTAAGTGATATCATTAGATTTCTTTTAACCATATGAAACAAAAAATATCTCGTCCTGTAGACTAAATTGAAAGACAGTTAAAAAAGAACTTAAAAAATTGCATAAATTAATTTTCTTTTTGTTTTGTGTTAGCTGTCATATAAAATTAAATACATTCCACTGTAAGGCAAAATATCTATATTTTTTGTTAAAGATTTATAACCTTTGCAATTGTCGTTCACAAATTTTAGGTCTCCTCCTGTAGATACACAAAACAGCTCAATTTTTAATCAATTTGAACGCATCGTAAACATTTAATTTTTTAAGTTGGCAGCATTATATTCTCTTATATTTTTTCTTTCGAGAAATGGACAGCAAGCGTTCCAGTCGATAAAACGGATATTTTTATTCAAATCCACGAGTTTTTCGTCGAGATCAGTGATTCTTTTCTGTGCAAAGTGTACGTGGGTAAGTACCATCGGCTCATCCGAAGAACAGAGTCTGAGGTGATTATACAACGAAAATATGATAAATATATGTATAACCTCTTTATTTAAAACAAGGCCTATCTGTAGGTGTTTTCATAATTTTTTTATCTTATTTCGTTTCGGACAAATAAAATCGAACACCGGTCGATCTGATATCCTCAGCGAAGAACAACGAACGAAATGTAGAATGTTCTGAGAATAAGCAGTCTTTCCTAAGCCTTTGTTCTACGCATGAGTCGATACTTTCCACTGCCGGACACGGGTCTCCTCTCAGACAAGGTTTTAGGCCATAGCTCACCATGCTGGCCTAATGCGTGTTGGGGACACAACACGTTTTCCGAGAATTGTGAACCTTCTTCGACATGCAGGTTTCCTCACAGTTTTCCTTCGCCAAAAAGCTCATGGTACATTTTAAATTAAATTTCGCACATAAATAAATATATAAATAATAAATTCCGAGTAACTCAGAGGTTTCGGTTTCGAACCCACGGCGTCTGCTTGAGAGACGATAGGTTAAATCATTAATTAAACTACCACGGGTTTTTTATAGCAAAATATACTATTTACAATATTTAATGTACTATTTTCATGTTCCACTGCCGTGAGATTGATGAGGGTTTTCCGGAGAGGCTACGTGTTCGACGGCAAGTCCAGGGTTCAGCGAGCGTCCGGGCCAAGCCCTCCGCCAGTGATACGCCTTTGCGGGCGTCACTGGCGGACCCGGACTTGGGTATGGACTCGCTGGGGTTTGTGGTTAGCTGCAGAGACGGACATGTTTGTCTGCCCCGGTTGCATGTGTCCGGGGCGTCTGTCTCGTGAGCGCGTCTTAGTAGCGGTCAAGTTGAGGGCCTGAAGTGAGCCGACGCGCGGGACACGTGATTTGCCCTTTAAGTTGGAAGCTATGTCCGGACGTTGTCGCAGGGCACTGCGACTGACTTCTCCGGCACTAGCCCGGAGAGCTAGTAGAGGATAAGCTAGATATCCTCCAGCCGCTTAGGTTATCGGGAACTGGAGAGACGTCGTTTTTCGGCGTCGGGAAGTGAGCGTGCCTTACAGCTCCTCCACCAAGGAGGAGATTTGGTAGTGGACTCAGAGTCGACGGCTTAGCGGTGGCAGCTACTATGCAATGCACAACGGGAAGTGAGCGTGCCTACAGCTCAGGTACCTATCTGGAAAACAGGGAGGGTACTGTACTGTACTCTCGAAGAACCGAATGAAGTCAAGTGACAGAGGTGTGTGAGAAAACTGTGCACTGGCTGATCTGGGGTCAGAACCTGAACTTGTAAATTCCTGTGCGCGCACAGGTTATAGTGTCTTTCTCGTATGCCCTAAGGGTAGGTAAGGAGGGTGACTATAATCAAAACTAACGTAGAAAGATAAGGTGCTTGCCGTGAGACGCCTTGTACAGAAAATACTAAACTTGTAAACTACATATACTTACTGGGGGCATTCTCCACAAGTATAACTCTGGACGCAACTACGGCGTTCGCACAAAGAAACACCCACAAGGCACTGAGATACATTTTCCTTACACTTTTTATGCATCACTGTAAGTCATTTTTGACACTGTTGACACTTTAGGCTCTCATTGCTACTATTTGGTTAACATTTGAATTTGTTTACAGTGTAAGTTTACAATTGACGGAAAATATTGTTCACTTCACTAAAAGTTAGAAATTTTTAATCTTTAACGGTTATTCTATTTTTAAATTAAGAACGCCGATTTGAATTTGGAATAGGATATTTTATTTTTTAGAATGTTCTATTTTCGTAAATTTTCGTGTTCATTATTAAGGAAAAGTAAGGATGTACCAATATTTCCGTTACAAAAAGATTTTTTTAAATTAAATATTTTATGCAAATTATTAATATCGTTCTGTGTGTTTGTAGGTCAAAGGGCTCACGCGTAACGTAGCCGACTGAACGGTGGCTTTGTCTGACATAAGCTTATATGTGAATGGGAAACTGCAGGTAGTATAGCATGGATAAGACATATAGTTTTGGTATAATTTAATGGCCGTCGAAGACTTGTAAATAAATTAAAAATCAAGTTATGCTGTTTTCACTAAGTCCAAACCCATGGTACCACGATTTCGTTTAACTAAGGTAAACGATTCTTTTATGGGAAACTGTACACGTTTTTACAATAAGATTCCGGAGAATGTATTAAGATTATCATTGCCTAAGTTTAAAACTTACATTAAGAGTATTTTAATTGGAAAGTTATATTACAAAACTGAAGAGTATGTTTTAGATAAAGAAGTATGGAAAGACAACAATAGTCTAGATTCCACACAATTATGATTTAAAGTGTATTCCATAGCATTTAAGTTTATTTGAAAAGAGCAATCCCTAGAGTTTCTTGCTCGTTCTTCTCAGGGAGGTCAGCGTAGTGAACGAGCAGTAGCTTAAAAAATGACGTTTTCAAGTGTAAAAATTTTACGGAATAAATGATGATTTGATTTTGACTTTGACTTAATATGGACTAACACTAGAACTCGTTAAAATTATTAAACTCATTCATAAGGCAAATGCCACTGAAAATAACGATGAGTAAGAACTTTTACACGTGGTTCTTTGTAAAAAGATATATATTCATATTTACCATTTGCAATAATTAGTTCAATTTACCATAATTAAAATATTTGAAATCCTTATATTCCCGTAGGTTTTTATTTCCCATGTATGCAAAATATTCCATAGTTTCTCTTTTACTACTTTGGAACATAAAAAGGGATTTTATTTTAGAGGCTTTAACAAAGAAAAACAAAAACTGTGGTGAAGTTATCACTGCTACTAAATATTTCAATTTAATACGGATTGTAGAGAATATTATTATGTTTTACTCCATGATATTCATTTATTTGTTTGTGAAATTACTCCACTAGTTTATTATAATTATTAATACAAAAGTCGAACCACAAAGGAAAATTCATTCGATCTGACAGGACTCAAACCTGCGTCTATATCAAACCAGGGCGACCGTTCAACCAACTGAGCCACTGGTCGAGGAAGCAGACCCTGTGAATTTTCTGTACGTTTGTTACATACCTTTATTATTGATTTATTTAAATTTAACAAACCAACTCTAAAACACGACATTTGGAGATATGTAAAGTAACATCCATGCTATTCTTTCTTAGTACAGATTACAAACAGATAAAGCTGCGTTTCTATTGTTCACGCAAAAAAGGATTTGGTAGCAAAAACCGACGTATCCGACCATTGTGGCTCGTGCTTTACAAGAACTAGTTTACACCTTACATATTCTGGGAATCATTTGGTCATGTTCTTTTATTAAGACGCAAATATTTAGCCACAATATTTTGATAGTGTTATCACGTAATCTCTACATCTTTTAGTAGCTGTAGAAGTAGTCGAATTCCTTGTGAAAGAGTTTGCCCAGAGAAATACTGAAACTCTAAGGAGTCCATTTGATCTGACTCCTACTTTTCGGGGTGTATCTGTCCCAGTTACCGACCGCCTAGAGCTTCTTGGCATGACATTAAGCGCAAACCTCAACTTTGGCGCTTCTATAGAGTCTAAAGCGCAAACTGCAGCCAAGAAGCTAGGTATCCTTAACAGGGTGAAGCGATACTTCTCGCCTGGACAGCTTTTAACCTTATATAAAGCGCAGGTCCGGTCCTGCATGGAGTATTGCAGTCACCTGTGGGATGGCTCAGCGAAATACCAACTAGAGGCTCTTGACTCGATTGATCGCAGAGCCAGGAGGCTTATTGGCGACGATGAGCTCGAATATAAACTTCATAGTTTAGCCCATCGGCGAAAGGTCGCGGGTCTGTCGGTTTTTTACAGATTATACTTCGGAGAGTGTGCCCATGAGCTCCACCAGCTCATTCCATCCGCCCCCTTTTACCATCGGACATCTAGACGAACGGCGGGATATCACCCTCACCTGGTTGATATTCCTTTAAGACGTACTAAGCGCTTTTCGTCATCTTTTATAATGCGCACAGCCCGTGACTGGAATTCCCTGCCTGCGTCTATTTTTCCGAGTACATACAACCCGAATATTTTCAAGGTGCGATTGAATAGGCATCTTCTGGGCGAGCTCGTACCAACGTAGACCTCATCTTTGCTCTAGGGCTAGGTAGTGGTCAAGAGTACATCCATTTTTAATAAAAAAAAAAAAAAAAAAAAATACTGCCACCTTACCAATAGGTAAGAAATATCTTTACGTGATCGAATCAGGAATGAGGAGATTTGTAGAAGAACGAAAGTCACTGATATAGCTCAAAGGATTAGCAAGTTGAAGTGGTAGTGGGCAGGGCACATAGCTCGTACAACTGACGGCCGTTGGGGCAGAAAGGTTCTCGAATGGAGACTACGAACCTGAAGGCGTTCAGTGGGACTGCCCCCTACTAGACGGATGACCTGTCAAGGGCGGCGGGTAACAGATGGATGCATGTAGCGTCCGATCGGCTAGTCTGGAAATCTTTGGGGGAGGCCTATGTTCAGCGGTGGACGTCTTCCGGCTGATACGATGATGATAGCTATTTCTGCCTCCAAGCAGTAAAGTGAGCATTCGGTTTCGATAAGTAAGGGTGCTGGTGAAATGACAGGCACATGGGACTTGTCGACTTATGACTCAGGGTGACGGGCGCAGTGGCAGTGTCCCTTTGCGATTTATTGCTCTGAATACAGTGCAACTGTTATGGATAGGCGTGTCGCTATGAGTACCGCAGCAACGCAGCGGTACCCAGAACACATAAACTAGAACCAATTTAGAAAAGTTCATTTCCTAAATTAGAGTTACAGGGAATCGATCCCGGGACATCCTTATTTAGTGTCTACAGTTGAATCTTCAAGGTCGTCAAACTCTATAGATTGGTAACATTTTTTTTTTTCACAATAACCTTATGATCGCCCCCGTGGTCGAGTGGCTTGCACACTGGTTTTCATGGTGTCGCCATTTCTGAAGTCCCGGGTTCGATCCCCGGCCGGGTCAGTGTAGAAGACTAAATTTTCTATAATGTCTCGGGTCTGGGTGTTTGTGGTACCGTCGTTGTTTCCGATTTCCATAAGACAAGTGCTTTAGCTACTTACTTTTGGATCAGAGCAACGTATGTTATGTATTTTTTTTTATGATACCTTGTGCCGGGACGAACAAGTCGAACGCCTGGTGGTAAGAGACACGCCTGTCCATAACAGTTGCAGTGCCACTCAGAGCTTTAAATCGCAAAGATCTGAGGGATACTGCCACTGCTCCGTATACCTGAGACGTATACCTAATTGAGAAGTCCCATACGCCTATAATTTCACCAGCACCCTTACCCTTCAAATTTTCAAACAGAAATTATAATAATTCTAATGTCACGTGGAAGACAGCTTCCATGAGGGTAGACAGAGACTATAGAACTCAAAAACGCAACTGACGTATCTCTCGTTTTGCTCGTACTGTCTGTACTATACGTTAAAAAAATGTCACAAGGAAACAATTTTCTTAACATAACCAATTGTCTCAATTGAAACGGATGTACCAAGGCCGAGGAAACCGTATTTTTTTCATTTAAACAAATAAAAAATAAATTTACTTTTAAACATCGAACACTTCCAACGCGGAAGTTTTGTTTTTTTTGTCACAGATTATGTAATTTTCTTAGGGATGCCGTATGGCTCTATATAGACACAAAAAGTCGCAACAAAAAATAATAACATCATGATACTGGTATACAAAAAAAAAAAACAATTTAAAATAAATAGTTCCATCCTTAATTCGTAATGTTGATAGAGACATTTACAAAATTTTTTTGTTTAAGAAAACGAAAGTGTTTCTAAGTATTCCATGTATTTTTTTAACACACGCACCCATACCCCGCTCTAGGGAGACCATGTATTACGGGTGCCATGGGCACACACATAGATAACCACAAATTACTTCCAAAGTTACGAGAGAAATAAATGGGCCATACAAATATTTCTCCCGGCCCGTAATTATATATAATCTAACCCGGGATCTCTGCCTGGCAGTCCAGCATGGTAACCGTTCGGCCACTGAGGTAGTTGACAATGTACCCGTGACTATAGAAACATTATTTTTTTCCACGACTATAGTTAAGGATTAATACATAATTTACTATTTCAACGTTAAATGATATAAGAATAGTAGAAGAGGCTGTTACAATCATTTTTTGCATGAGTTAACCCTTTAACTAAACCGTTCTTTACACCACTAACGGTCGTAACTTACAGTCTTGGCGAAAAACGTTATTTACATAGTTGGATTCAAAATTTCATGTTCTATATTATGATATAAGTGGTCATCGTCAAACTTGTAAGTTAAATCCATTAATCTTGTAAAGGATAACAAGTAATCCGATAAGAACATTCACATTAGCAAGAAAATTTTTGGTAGCAGTAGAGCACATTGTGGACGAGTTGGTCCAGGGAAAGTACTGCTACCTTACCTATTTCTGCCGCCAAGCAGTAATGTGAGCATTACTGCGTTTCGGCTTTGAAGGGTTAGGGTAACGTGTGCAGTGGCAGAGCCCTTCACAGATTATTGTCATTAAAATTTCTGAGTGGCACTCCAATTGTTGGAAAATGGAGAGGCGTGTCGCTTACCACCCAGCGCACGACTTCTGCGTCCCGTCACTTGATATAACAAAAAGGCACATCTTTGTTGTTGAATTTATTTTATATTTAATAATAATAATAATAACGTACTCACTTTTGCAGTGCCAACCAGTGGGGCACTGTACTGCGCCCGCACGTCACCTTGAGGCTTAAGTTGACAAGTCCGATATGCCTGTAATTTCACCAGCACCCTTACCCTTCTAAACCGGTACGTGATGTTTCAATTATCGTTGGACGACTGTCGTATCTAGCTGTTCCCACTAGATGGTGGCAACGATTTATCGGATCACGGCAGCCGCTTTGTCGTTTGCACGACAGATTTGTTTGAAGGTGCGATTATAATAAATAATATAATATACGTACACACTCAACATAGCCCCGCACTAGGGAAACCCAGTATCGTGGGTGCCATAGACACATATAGACAACCACAAATTACAACCAAACTCACGAGAGAAATAAATCAAAATCAGTAGGACATACAAATACTATTGACGGCCTCCATGGTCTATTTATTGGTGTGCACACCAGTTTTCATGGTGTCGCTATCTCTAGTTCGGTCTCTGGTTCGATCCTCGGCCAGATCAGAGAAAAACTAACTTTTCTATATTGTCTCGGGTCTGCGCGTTTGTGATACCGTTGTTATTTCCGATTTCCATAACACAAAGGCTTTAGCTACTTACTTCTGGATCAGGGCAATGTATGTGTGGTTGTCTATTTATTATTATTATTTATTCTCCCAGATCGGGAAACGAACCTTTGCGTGGCAGACCAGTATGGCAACCGTTCGGCCACAGAGGCAGTAGGAATTATAAACATTCTCTAATAGCACTATAATAACTCAAAAACTGAAAACTAGCTCTTAAAATAATAAATTAAGCAAGCCTTGTGTTTGGCAAAACAATAGCTTGAAAGAACGTTCCCGTCCGTTCATGTTTCCTTGTAGAAACAAATTAGATTCTTTAATTGAATAATGCACTATTAATTCAACCTAAGTTCCGTATTATTCAGGGCCAGTATGACCTATTTTTACTGTACACTTTTGAATAAATAAAAACGTAAAAGATATAGGTATCGAGTTCTTATGTTTTCGCGATTGTTACACGCAGGAAATGAAGCTACATATTCTCGGATCTATCTATCTTTGCATTTGCTTTTTTCGAATTTCATTGGATCCCTTCATTAGATGCTGACTTGGTGACAACGGGATTACTACGAGGGCGCACCCTTTCAAACAAAAAAGATTTTTCAACATTGATCTACAATTGACGGAGAAATCGGAAAATATATACAAAACATACATACATACAGCCGAACGTATAACCTCCTCCTTTTTTTTTGAAGTTGGTTCAAAATCACGCACTGACATTAGACATGTCAATTTGAATAAAAACTGAAGATAGGAATCCAGTAACCCAGCAACCACCAACCTATATTAAAGAATAACAATTATAAACAAATGACTTAATCCTGCAATAAAGGTAATTTAAGAAATATAATGAACAATACGATGAAGGCCAACGATACTCAAGATAGAAGAACAATAAGTTTCGTACACCATTCTATAATGCTTTGATATCTGATCTTTAGATAGTGCTAGGGTATGGTGTTTGAGTAGAGAGAAGAGCGGTGATACGAGACACGGGTTCGGTTAGTTGGACACACAAAGCAAAGCATGTCTACCTACGTCAAAGAACATAGCAGTAGAGCTCCTTGTGACAGAGTTCGTCCAGGGAAGTACCACCTTACCTATTTCTGCCGCCAAACAATAATGTGAACATTCTTATTGCGTTCCGGTTTGGAAGGGTCAGGGTGCTGGTGAAATTACAGACACATGGGACTTGTCAACTTATTATTTGATTTTTCATTCGGTGCCTAGTGCACAGAACCCTAGTGCATAAATATTTTTTTTAATTTTAATTTAAACTGCCTCCGTGGCCGAACGGTTACCATGCCGGACTACCACGCAGAGGTTCCAGGTTCGATTCCCGAGCAGGGAGAAATATTTGTATGGCCTACATTTATTTCTCTCGTGAGTTTGGGTGTAATTTGTGGTTGTCTATGTGTGTGTCCATGGCACCCGCGACACAGGGTTTCCCTAGTTTCCCTAGGGCTATGTCGAGTGTTAAAAAAAATGAAGATCAAGTGCGTTAGTTAGAAAAAGTGGCCGTGGGAACGGCTAGAAGATGCTGATACCCGCCTCTTCAGTCCCGTCGAGACCATGGATGCTGCAATATGTCCGAAACGTCGAGGTAATTAAAATTAAATTTTAATGTCATCGCAGTACTGTCTAATTTTGCTTGCTTCGCTGTCAGTCGAACAAACGAAGACTAAAGCGTGAATGACGCTCTATATACGATTTTAGCGCCCCATAAGTTCGGACACTTTTTAGCGCGGACCCGACGTCCATATAATTGTAAGTCAATGGTTATACGTGATTAAGTCCCGAATTAAAAATCAAATAATGTGTGAAAATCGTGAAAGTTTCAATCAAAGTATTGTCAACGTATGTCTCAGGATGACGGGCGCAGTGGTATTGCTCCTAAGATCTTGATCGCGATTTAAAGCTCTGAGTGGCACTGCAACTGTTATAGATAGGCGTGTCGCTTGCCACCAGGTACTAAAAAAAACAACGCCCTAATTTGGAATAGAACGATGTTTGTATTATCTTATTATTTAATAAATTACCGGATGCTGATTCCTTTAGAATTAAATTGGTAAACAATTTACAATGAAATTGCTTAATTTATTAGTTACACAATGCTACTAAAAATATTGATGACTTTTTTTAGTTGATAATATGAAACGTAAAATTTAACTAACGTTTGTTACATTTTTTTCATCGCATTTTTATAATTTAATTCTAATTGTTATATTATATGCTATTGTATAAATTTAAATGCATATAATGTCAAAAATGAAATGGGAAATATGTACCTGTATTAATAATAGTAATAATAATAATTATAATAATAATGAGTCCCTGAACACGGCCGACTGTGCCAGTGCCGGGAAATACCGCCTCTCCCATTTAAAAATTCAAAATTAATCTTTTAGGCCTTGGGAGAGGCGAGAGTCTAAAATAGATAATAATAATAATAATGGCATTAGTTGTCATGGTGATCGTGATATGTTGATTACATGTATAGTCAAGTGAAATAAATATATATAAATAAATATTAAACAACATCACATAACTTGCTCTGATCCCAAAGTAAGTAGCTAAAGCACTTGTGTTGGAAATCTGAAACAACGACGGTACCACAAACGCCCAGACCCGAGACCATATAGAAAAGTTAGCTTTTCTACACTGACCCGACCGGGGATCCAACTCGGGACCTCAGAGGTGACGACCCTATGAAAGCCGGTGTGCAAGCCACTCGACTACGGTGGCCGTCAATAGAAACCTTTGATGCCCTTTGCCCGTTGGCTTATTTGAAATACTGGTTGTGTTCCGGAATAACGTGAAGAATACAATTTGATATCTGACCACAGATACCACAAAATATGAAGATTCAAAACCAGAAACATACCTAAAAGAAAATATTTCAAGTATTTGGTAAATTATTCTCTGTCAATATTGTTGGATTTAACTATCATCATTTTTAACAATGGTAATATCTTGTACAATAGACCACACAAGTTATCTTGTGCGTTGCAATTTGCAAACGGTAGGTTCAAGCTAAATTGTTTGAACCTTCGCTAAAATAAATGAAAAATAACCATCGGAACTTTAGTAGGCGGACTCTGACGTATGGGGTTGTGCGATTTTTTTAACCGACTGCATAAAATTGGAGGTTCTCAATTCGACTAAATTTTTTTTATGT
Source organism: Hyposmocoma kahamanoa (assembly GCF_003589595.1). Classification (NCBI taxonomy): domain Eukaryota; kingdom Metazoa; phylum Arthropoda; class Insecta; order Lepidoptera; family Cosmopterigidae; genus Hyposmocoma; species Hyposmocoma kahamanoa. The sequence continues at coordinate 6,308,149 of NW_020653732.1, read as the reverse complement.
ATGTTACACGATTACTCCTTGAATTTGTGAACCGATTTTGATGATTCTTTTTTTGTTGGAAAGAGGGAACCTCAGTATTGGTCCCATTTAAATTTGAAGAAAATGTTCTACCTCTAAGGATGGCAAACTAGAGGATGAATCCGATTTCATAGGAAATGAAACTATTTTTCCGGATTTAAATCGCGTATATTTGTTTTTTCAAACAAACCGACGTTTCGGGCCCTTTACAGGTCCCATGGTCACGGTTGACTGAGGTGGTACAGTCTTCAACCAGTTATGTCTAATATTAATGCAAACCACCCTATTTTTTCACTATAGTTACAATAGTTATTAATTAAATACCTTATTTTTAATTTTACAAAGAAAACATTCCAATTTACGCTACATTAAGTTTTACAAATTATTTTATTGAATGAATTTTTATTAAGTTTAATTTATTATTAATTATTAATAGAAATTAGAATAAACTAAAACATATTAATTAGTACTGCAGTCTTATGTCTGTTTGGGATTTTTCATTAGAGGAAATACTGGATCCCAAACTGGTGGTACGGAGAAACCATCTTCCCTGTTGAAATTAGGATGTTTTTTAATTTCAATGGCCTCTCGCAGCATCCTAGGTAGATAACGGACTTCTTTTGCAAGGACCTGGGGTTTGTCAAACTTCATTGAATGTGTAGGTTTATCCATGACTTGCTCGCTAATCCGATTTCAATAAAACTTTGCAAATAGATGTACAAGTCATGCGCCTGAAACCCAGAGTCCGCTTAAATTAGCAACGGAACCCGAATGTGCCCTTATGCGAGTATTGTGTGATCACGGGCTGTAAAATGTAAGGTGGCACTACCTCCTTGGACGAACCCTCAAAAGGAGCTCCAATCCTACTGGGTTGTGTAATTTTTTTTTGGAATTTTATCATTTTGAGATTACACGAAGTTTAAACCTATTTTCAATTTTAACTAAGGTTAAGTCTATAGAAATTAAAGATCATGGTTCATAATTTGACCCGGTTAATGGATGTAATTGCAATTGCATAATTTGATTCCGCCTTCCCCTTTTCATCATAGGGGGACTAGACGTGGGCTGGGATTCCACCCCTATATTGTGGATATTCCCAGGATTCGAAGATTTCGCTTCCACTTTTATATGGTGAGCGGCTAGAGAGTGGAATTCCCTACCTGCGGACTATTCCCCAAACGCTATAACTTGGACTTTGTGAAGGCGAGTGTAAATAGGCAGTATTCCATAAGATGAGATGGTGATGAAGAGGTCAAATGCGCACTTGTTCGTTACAAAGTAAAAATTATATATATTTTAATTAACAAAAACGCGCCGTTCTTTTTTTTAAACTTATAGTTCTGTTTACAGAACTATCTAATCCCACAAACTTTTGATATCTGTTTTTTATAAAGATGTTTTAATTTAAATAATTTTTTAATGTCCTGTAGTAAGCTATTGGGTCTTATTACACTCCAGGAAGTGTCTGTTCGCACTAAATGGTTAAAACTATTACACGCCAACGAAATTATGTCATAGCACGTAACGCAGCCACGAGCCGTGATGGCCGAACGAAGGTCCTCCATTAGGTTAGTCATTTGTTTTGTGGATTTTTTGTATCAAAATGTGTCATGTAGGTACAACCGGCAAAACGCGTCACGCAAAAGGCGACACGAAGTGACGATGATATTTATGTTTTCTCGATCCAGTCTTTTCAACTGTTCAACCGATTCCTAAAAAAGATAAAGTTTTTTTTGTGTGTAACGCGATTACATTTGTGAACCCATTTTGTTGATTCGTTTTTGTTGAAAGTAAATACTTATTCTACCACTGAGAATGATAATTGAGGGGAAGTTAGAAGAGAAAAGAAAGAGAGAAAACCAAGAAAGGCGTATAACGAACAAATAAAGAAGAAGATCTAAGTGAGTAGCTATAAGAAAGCCAAAGTTAGCTATGAACCGTAAAGAATGGAAGAGGCTACACCGACAAGAGTCTGGCTCTTAAATAGGGTAAAATTCTACCACTAGGGTTGCAAATTAAAGGATGAATCCGTTTTATTGAATTTCACCCATTTTCTGTTAGGATTCTATACAACCTCAAATGGCTTTGGTAGATTCCGCATAACAGGGTAAGTGTTGAATCGATCACTTTTGATCCTGAAGTCTCAAGAACCAAAAAAATATTTATTTGGAAGAATTATCAAAAATTTCTCAAAACTTAAAAAAAAACTCAGTGGAAATTGCATATGGCCAAAGGGTGAACGCCATAGTGCCAAAATATAAGGAAAAAAACACGGTGCAAGCAATTCATTGAGCGTCATTCGAATAGTTCTTTTGACGGCGGCGGCGATGGCTAGCAACCAATGTATATTGTTATTACCGAGTTGCAAGAAAATAGTTTTGTTTCGAAATTATAATATTGTATTGTTCAAAATGTTAGAAAATATAGAGTTTTAGTACTTACCGATGAAATGAAATCACTCCCGGAGTATTTTTTAGCGACATGATAATAAATAATGGCACAATTATAAAAACGGCATATTTATATTTTTTTCCACAAAATTATCACGTGTCACATTTGAACGACGACTGACGCGCTGTTGACACTCATATGCCCGCCTGGTGATAAGCTAGGTAACGCGGACCCGGGCCCACTAACCAGCCTATTACTAGTATTTATATGCCCTGTGATGAAAACTATATAATATGTTATGATGGTTTGACATTTAAGTTTCATTTTTGTATAAGTTTTTTTGCAAACATTTATTATTAATTTTAATAAAAGCATCTCGCTTGATTTTGTTTTTTTATTAATTTATTGTTATTAAGTAATCAATCCAGTAAAATAACTATGAAATCTTAACATAACGTCCTGTCAAATACTGGTATATTTGCCAAAGTCAACTATTGGGACATCAAAGATTTTGTCTGTCATAGGTACATGGTACAATTTTAGAAGTTGTGAAAAACTGGAATATTTTGATAATGCCACGATAATTTGAAATTTTAGAGTTCCTAGAAGATAAATGACAAACCGTTAAATGTGTTTACATTCCTAAGCAGTCAGTATGATTGATAATTAAGTACTTTTTTTGGCAAATACATGATTTTTCGTCTAAAAGTGTCAACCACTGGGACATTTACCTTACAGTGTAGGTATGTCATTCGACAGGTTAACATTTCAAGATCGCTTTAGCATCGGTGTTAAAAACCGTCTGTTTTAAACAAAGCGAGTCAAAATGCATCATATTCAATGACCACCACACCATCACACACAAAAGTGATTGTTATAACACAAAGGTGTCATTAACGCGAGATAACTCTGATAGCAGGGCATGGCCTTCCCAAACTAACATGGCCTCTGCGTTTTGTTGAATTTAATTACAGTAATGTGATATGAAGCCAGAAACTTTGATCTTCGAGACCAACATAATCGGCGAAAATAAGGTCAAAAAGACGCCATCACCTTAATCATGGCATGAGCTTATTATATACCCAGGCTGTCCCACGGCTAGGCGACACTGACGCAAAGTACTTTTTCTCAAACATGTTAATGTTTGCATTACTTTAAAAAAAACACGGAAATCTATATCTATCTAACTATAATATATAACTGGGTGACGAAATACTTTCATAGATTTCTCATAGATGGCGCTACGGCTAAAAAGTCGTTGAAAAACCAAATACAAAGATACGACGCAAGCACATAGAAAAATTCGTGAGGTCCTTTGATTCGTTACATGGCTTAGTTGGTATAGCGTCTGCCACGGTATGCTAGAAGACGTCGATACGAATCCGACCGAATCGAAGGAATTTTTTCTGAGAGTTCGATCTTTGTATTAACAATTATAACAAACACGGAAAGTTCGTCTTTCATGGACTGGGCGACTTTTTCCGGCCAAGGCCTGCGAAATGAGTATGAAAATACATTACTGTCCGCTACTCTAAACTTTTAAAAGTCGACACTACCTCAGCTCGAATTCACGTACTAATACGGCTCATTTTGCTTGGACACTGGCTTTATTTCCGAATTTATTTAACCTCAAACGAAATTTGAAAAATGTATGTCGTATTGTACACGTGTTCTATTTAATAATTGTTCGTGTTCTATGTAATTTTATGCAAAATGTTAAGTAGGAGAAGTCTAGAAGCACAGCGGATTCTTGTAAAATTTCGAGGTAAGTTTGTGTTTTTTTTATCGTGATAATTTTTTGGAATCGTGTTTTCATACCGTATCAGTGTATATCTACAATTTTACTATAATATATTTTTCCCAAAGTAATTGATTTAACGCTTTCACTGTTACGAGGTACGAGGACTCTTAAATATATCTACTAACAATTAACTATGTAAACAGGCAAAATAAAAAGCTCATACAGCCCACTGCCCAGTGTTCGTAATTGCGAGAATTAAAAATAACCCGCTTACTTTAAAAAAAAGGCGGTAAAATAAACTAAAGTGATTTCGTATATTTCTTTTCTGTTTTTTCGTCTTTTTTATATTTTCGTCGCGAAAATGATTTGTAGTCAGAAGAGCGATAACGAAAATACCATGGATTGTACTCCGACTAATTTAAAACAATAGACAATATTAGCTAAATGTCAAGTATTAGTTTTAATACTAATTAATATTTTTTTAAATTTTCTATTATACATCTTCCTCTCTTTAGTTTGAGAAAAGCACTATACATGCCTCGGCAGAGGGAATTGCTTGACTCGTATTAATACAAGGCCTCATTAGCGCTCAACCTTAGCCGGGTTCACGAGTCTTTCACTTGCGTTTTTAGCTTGCGTGCGTGACTCGCTTCGCGCATACGCAAAGATCTGTCGCGTACGCGCAGGTAGGACTGGTCACGAGTCGCTCGCTTGCGCCGGCCGCTTGCTTTCCGTTGTTTCTTTGCATTGCTTGAGTTTGATATCTAGCAAGCTTGATATTTCCACGCAAGCAACAAGGAACGTTTGCAGAGGACAGCACCACTGGCCAATCACAGAGCAGCAGCTGGTTCGAGAGTGTCGACAACCCAAACAAAGGCAAGGTGCCGCGCATGCGCCCAAATCTCTCCGCAACGCCCGAATCTCTCGGAAGACTCGTGAACATCTTTGTGCGGAAGGCAGATTACTACGCCACGCCGTGTACCCAGCCAACGCAAGCAAGCGAAAATCGCAAGTGAAAAGCTCGTAAACCTTATAACGTATACTTGTCCAGCAATCCCTTACTTCCCGACCTCTGCAGTAATGTACTACTGCTCCACGGGGGTCCTTATTTTATTTTTTAAAGTAAGTAATCTGTATTCAAAGACAATTGTCCGTTCTATTTTCTTAAATGCAAATTCTTAATTTTTCTATTAGTTCGCAGCCTGCAGATATTCTTAGCCAGTCACTATGAATATTAGAAATGATACGTCTTAATTTGCTTCTTGTGTAATAAATCTTCCACATACCCCACAAAAGCTCGAATATGGACAGTAAATGCATTATAGTTAATTTTCCTTAACTTAAATGTAATTTTTTTCACATTTCGTCGGTTCGATTCCTTACAAGTTGTTAAAAGTCTTTAAATGCATTACCTAGGACAGTACATACCAATGATCGACAATTAGAGGGAAGTCTTTTTTTTTCTTTTAAAATAAATAAATAAAGCACACACTCAACATAGCCCCGCACTAGGGAAACCCTGTGTCGCGGGTGCCATGGACACACACATAGACAACCACAAATTACACCCAAACTCACGAGAGAAATAAATGTAAGCCATACAAACATTTCTCCCGGCCCGGGAATCGAACCTGGGACCTCTGCGTGGCAGTCCGGCATGGTAACCGTGCGGCCACGGAGGCAGATAGGTCTGTTTAAATTTGAAATTACTTTTTGTTTTTAAACATTACCTATTAGTGATTGCTTTACTTGACGGATGTAATCCTTAAGAAAAAAAATGTTGTACTCGTAGTACAATTTCTAAAAACTGTTAATAAATTATAGTCTACTAAATAAAACCTAAACTAGAATTTCTCTAAATCCAGTAATGAACACCAAAAGTCCACTTCACGTCCAGCAACCAGTAATCGGCATTCACCAATAATGAACACCCAGTAATTGACACTTACAATAAGGTGGAATATTTTTATAGGTTATTTTTTGATAGGATTTAAAATTCTTTGCCTCTGTGTCGCATAGCCGAGAGTCGCACTCATGTCGCACTTCATATAATTTTTAAACGAATTCAAAAAAAGGAGGAGGTTTTAAATTCCTATTAATTTGTTTGTGTGTGTTTATTACGCGATAACTCGGACATTTCTAAACCGATTTCGATTATTCTTTTTTGTAGAAAATATTCCACCTCTAATGGTGGCAATTCAGGGGATGAATCTGATTTATTAGATTTCACTCACCTTCTGTTAACTGCTTTCAATAAAACTTTCAATATTACATATTGTTTAGAAGGATTATTCCATTAAATCCACTCGTATTTTTGCGTAAATAAATATATTAAAACTGTTTGGTACCTCGGTTTTTGAAAAGATACGGAATACAATTCCAAGATAACAGTGAAGTAGCTGTCATGAGAGGTCCATCGCCGCCTGGAGTCGGGTTCACTCCGCACCAAACACCTATTGTGTTTGCTCGGATGCTACAAGTAGGCGCGTATACACATAATTCCGCAAACTTTTGAAATCGGTTTATTTAATAAAAAAGTTCTATCCATTCTTTGTTTCATCATATTAACTAAACCTGTTGTGGTACAGTATAGATAAAAAAAGTAAAAACTATAACTCACCTCCATAATTCACCAATCCGGGCTCCCTTCCATTTCCAAAATCACCAACTGTCACTGGTCGTGACGTAATGACTTCTCCACCAGGCGCAATAATATAACTTGGAGCATTTGGTTTGTCCATAACGTTTTCATACACTGGTTTTACATTCTGTCCGTTATTAATTGAAGTTTTATTTGGTTTTCTATTGTTCTTATATCCTACATCTTCATTTTCAGGTCCATATGAATTTGGATCGTCTGGACGGTTGTTATTGTCAAATGTTGGTTTGTTATATAAGGGAGCATCATCGCTTGGTTTGTTATATACTGGAGCATCAGTGCTTGGGTTGTTATATGAAGGCGCATTATTGGTCGGTTTGTCATATGGCGGTCTATTATAGGACGGTACGTCGTTACTGGGTTTATTATACAACGGACGGTTGTTATCAAGTATGCTACTGTATGAAGGACGGTTAGTACTAAATGAAGGTTTATTGCCGTAAGGTAGATTGTCATTATGAGGTTTATTTCCATATATCGGAACGTCTTGGCTGTACGAAGGTCTGTTCCCTCCGTATGAAGGACGATCATCATTATATAAAGGCTTGTTATTTTCATAAGAAGGGCGATTGTCATTAAACGAAGGTTTATTATTTCCATATGAAGGACGATCATTGGCAAATGAAGGTTTATTCCCAGTATGTGACGGATGACTGTCAGCTACAGGCTTGCTTCCATAGCTTTCTAGATATTGCTGTGCACTTCCTCCATATTGATTAGTAGGGCTGTAAATATCCTGAGATTGCAATCCATAACCCTGATTGTTGAAATTACTTTGAGTACCATAACCTAAGTGACCTCCTGATCCTGGGTTATAAGGTCTATGGGTGTTTTGAGGCTTTTGCGACACGCCATAACCATCAAAATATTGACTCGACGACAAACTGCCACCATAACCGGGTCCTTCATCTAAAGGTGTCTGAGGTTTGGTATCTTGTAACGACCCATAGCCAGAACTAGAGCTTGGAGTGTTATAAACAGGTTTTTCTGGCTTCTGGTATCCAAAGCCAGTATCAGAATTGTCGTTAGGTTTATCTGGTTTCTTAATAGGGTCATTTAGGCCACCGTAAATGACACTTGGTGAGTCAATAGGTGGTTTGGAAGGTTTGTAAGTGTTCTGTGGTCCATATTCTGAAGTAGGATTCTCGTAGACTGGTTTAGGTGGTCTGTGGACTGGACGATTGTAATCATCAACTTGGGTTACAGTCCCATAAGAACTTTGATGGTTTTGACTTACATAACTTCCTCCATAGATGTCACCTTGTTGTCCATATGCGTAATTTTGGTCATAATTTCCATACATTGGCCTGTCATGCATTGGCTTTGGTCCGTACGGTCTTGAAGGATCATAAATGTCTAAATATATGGAATTGTCTTGATACTGATTTTGTGCATAATTACTAGCATATTGATCATGATAACCATACGTTGGCCTGTCTTGTGGCCTATACAGGTAATCCATAGGTCTGCTTGGCTTGTATGAATTTGGTGGATCAATAGGTCTTATAGGATAACTTGGACCATAGGAGTCAGGTTTTGTTGGATATTCTTGTACAGGTTTAGGTGGTCTATCGTATCCAGGGTCATTATCAGGTCTCGGAGGTTTCCTATTTGGTCTGTTTATGTATATGTATTGTGAATCTTCAGATGGAAATGCTGGTAATTCAGGTCGTGGTCTTATCGGTGTTTGACCATATAAATCCGGAATATCATCAACAAGAAATGGAGGATATGGAGGATCTGGTCTCCAATGCATAGGAGGTCTAGGTCTCCCATCTTGAAAATAAAGTACATCAACAGGTATAGAGTAATTTTGATAAGGTCTGTATATATTTTGTGGTCTTTCAGGTTTGAAGGGTATGTCTTGAGGCTTATGAAGACCATAGCTTGGAGGTCTATCAAAATCTGGTTTTTGATTAATGTAATTATCAGGTCGATCTAAATAATTGTAATACGGAGGTCTATAAGGAGAAGGTCTGACCTCTGGCCGAATCGTCTCAAAAGGCCTAAGATCTGATAAATATTCATCAGATAATGGTTTATTTGTGTCTTCAATCTCCGGACGAAAGACAGGTTTAAGAGAAGGACCTTCAATTGGGTCGTTTAATGCGAATTGGAGAGGAGAAGGTGGAGATTGTTCGCATTGAAATCTTCGAACGTAGATGTCATAATCTGGATCTCTAAGAAGCAGCTTTTTCTCATTTAGCTCCCTTTCATCCAAGTTGCTTAGTTCGCATGTTGAATTGCCCTTTGCTCCAACCCTGAAATGTTATTTTGAATCATTAATCACCAGTAGTTTTAATATCAGTTTTATAGAATTTCACGATGGTTTACTGCCGAGACATACATTTATTTCTTGTGAAATTACTCCTATAGTTTGAGGTTTGTTATAATTATTCATTCAAAGATCGAACACAACGAAAAATTCATTCTATCTGGCAGGACTCGAAACTGCATTAGCCCCCGTAGTATAGCGATAGCGAACATGGCGAGCACCGTGACGTCACATTTTTAAGACATCGCGAGCGCCGGCGACCAATGACTGCAAAATATTAACACAGTGCCTTAAAATATTAACATGGCTGCAAGGTCACAGCTGATTTTAAAACATTTGCACAGTAATTTTATCAACGTAAAAATTGAGCGCGATAAACGAGATGAAAAGACATTTTTTGTTTCATGGTTTTTCCGGCGATGATTAAACGGCAAACATAGCTATATACGCAATTTTATATCGTTGTCTTTGTTCTTCAAAATGTATAACAATAGTATTACCAAATAAGCAAACCTAAATTTATCTACTGAATTAAATATTGTCACATATTCTGCCATCCTACGGCCACTGTATGCCAATCTAGGGCCGCTACAGTTGCATAAAAAAAGAAATTTTCTTTATGTTAACTAAGTAGTTCGTTTTTTTTTAAAAAATACATTATTTTTATGGTGTCAAATTTCATGCCCAGGTTGATAATTTTACAAAAAGCCAATTTACATTTAAAAATTGATGGTCTCGTTAAATTAAAATAGATTGGCAACATCATTAACCTACCAACCAGTAACACAAGTGGCCTGCTAATCACGATCAAGACAGCATAGTCGGGTATTTAGTACCTATTGATATACCAGATGTCGCGACGATATTATAATAAAATAGCAGTTTTTGTAACAGATTTATTTACGTTGACAAGTTGCAATTTATCAAAGTTACTCTAATTTGTAGTGATTACAATGAAATCAACTAGATGGAGCTTATTGCACAGGTGTTTATGGATCGTGCCGGGTATACTTTTGTTTTGTTTAGGATTAGCCCCATCTACTCATATTAGGAAGCCTTAATTTATAAATTAGTTTCTTAAACACAATGCCGTCTAATGCCGCACTGTAATAAAATAAGCCTTTTACAAAAAAGGGTCAACATTTAGCTCATTTCATTCTACACTGAGGCAGTTGTACTTCTTGTAGTGTTACAAGGCGTGGTATTTTTATTTTATTTTATTTCAAATTTGTGTTATGACATGTCAACAAAAGCGAAGTGAGCGAAATTTTTAATAACAATACATAGGTAATAAAATTGTCGATTTTTCTTCAAATGTAAACTTGTTATTTATGTTGTTAACATACATTTATAATCAATTTTGCCAACATTACAATTACGTCAAGTAAAGCAAATGAGTGAATTAATGCTTCGTGCTTGGGAGAAACCGTTCAAGTGTGATATTTGCAATCCAGACGTTATAGTAAAAAATGTCATCTTAAGCCCCATTTTATTGATTCATAATGGAGAGTTCCAATAATACACTTATGTAAGTGTTGTCTTTTGGTTCACTAAGAATCCGCTAGAAGGCATTTGACGTTAATTCTGAATCGCGTTGTTAAAGTTTTCCCTCGAATGGTGACTACTCGAACACAATTTTGTTTTTGTTGAGAGAAATCGGAGAATACTGAGAGCTCAGTGAGGCTAACCAGGAGTTGGGTACCTTCTTGGGAACTGCTGCCCGGCCTGATATTAACGTATGCTCATATAGGGTGTAATTTTATTGCCCATCATATAGGGTGAAAATCATAGTCTCGCGGCACGCTTTCCAGGAGTCGAGTCCAACCGCCCGGACCTTCCGCATATAGGGTGGAATTGTGACTGACGCAAATAAACCTTTTTGTAACAACATCTTGGAGTTTTGACTTGGCTGGAGCTGCGTAACATCATCCCACGGTAAAGAGAACCTCCCTCCTTTACAGTGTGATATTTGCAACAAATTTTTAAAAACAAAACAAAATCTTTTACAGCATATTTTAAATTCATTCTGAAAAACACTTTATGACTGTGACCATTTAGTAATCTTTTTCAAAATATAAATAACTTGGTATAAAAAACATTTTAATACCTCATACTCATGTCAAGAGACAGGTAAGTGTCGTTTTTTTTCTTATCCCATGTGCCTTATTCATCTATCTTTTAGTTTTGTCCAAAAACTCTGCCATATACACTTATCTATCTAGATTTATTTTAGAAAACAATTTAAAAATATAGCTGTTATATACACAGTATCCCAGGCTGAATGCATGGGCATCAAGTTGACGGCAGAAGCAATCATAGCGAGAAGAGTAAAGAACTACTCCATTCGAATACTCTCCGACAGTATGTCAGTACTTCAAGCACTGAATAGCTATGACATAAACTCAGGGCTCATTTACGAACTCATGGAGGTATGTATACAAAACCACGTAACTCTACAGTGGATTAAAGGACACAGCGGCTCACGTGGCAATGACGCAGCAGATGAACTAGCCAGGAAAGGGTCAGAGACGAACGCTGTAGGACCAGAACCGATAGTGTCCCTCCCCTGCCAATGGTCCAGAACAACTATACACAAAGGTACAAAATCTTCACATAACGGGTCATGGTCCATATAATAAACAATTTAGGTATCACAGACAGCCCGCTATGCAGAGCGTGCATGGAGGGGGAGGAAACGGCTACGCACCTCCTACTTCAGTCCTCCGGCGTATCCAACTACAGGGCAAAGTACCTTGGAGTTCCAATGTCGCTCCCCGAAGTCTTCAGCAAACCAAGGAGGCTGCTGAGATTCCTGGAGGAGCTTGGGTGGCACGAGTAGGACCCTGCACCCACCACACGCAAAATAGGCGCTTTGTCGTCGAGTTGCGGATACCAGCCCGTTGCACCAAGTACCAAGTTTAGCTGTTATAATAATAATATTTTTTCACTTTTCATGCTCTTAAGTTCGTATTTATGCTGGGTGAAAGCTGCATAAAATAGGATTTTATGCTCTAGTGCATAAAATAGGTTTCTATGCTCTAGTGCATAAAATGAAATCGTGAAGTCGTTTAAGCCAGACACGCACACTAGAACTTTATAAAATAAAGTTTTACTTTTATTATTTTAATCCGTGTTATATTACAAAATTAAGGTGCTAATTACAAAGTGGAACAACAAGAAAATCCCGTAACTTTGGAGGCATCTCACATCCATGATAAAATACAAAGTAATACACTGAATATGCCAGGAAAACCATCACATTAAATATGTTTAATTGTTGTAATTTTACATTCAA
>NW_020653732.1:6289185-6295670 GCF_003589595.1 Hyposmocoma kahamanoa | reverse complement strand
GAAGTGAAAAGCAGAGTGTATAACTCGTTCATAAAACCCATTTTACCCTAGAGGGGAACTATCCATAATACGTCTCGGGTAGATTGACGCGTTTTATGCACTTGTTGTACAATCTACTATTTATTCTATATGTATGCTAAACGTGTCCAGTACCGTACAGTAGTAGCGGGGAAACCTATGATGGTAGGGTCGGGCTCGGTCTGCGGCGCGTGGTCGGGTTCAGTTTACAGGTGTCCTTGTGCTCTTCGGCAACACAGCGGATAGTACTATGAGCGTTTGATAGTCTCCGAATTCGATTCCCGATATCGGCCAATTTAGGAAACAAACATTATTAAGTTGGTCCTGATTCCGGGTATTCGGAGTATTGCTCTCAAAGTTATTGTTATAAGTAATGATAGTCGCACCAAAAATATTACCCGTGGTGATATTTCATATAATCCGAAAGTCTTTCATAGAAATATTTTTTTTAGTTACAAGAAACGAAAGCAAAGCTACCCCTGCAATGGTCGTTTCTTTTTGGAGAACTAAATGAATAACTCCAATTCGTTTTAATCCAGCAATTAACCGCTAGATGGCTACAATATAACATCAAAATCAAATCAAAACGTAACTCTTATACCCTTTATTACCACGTTATATTCACTCCACTTTACTTGTATACAAAAGTACTTTGTAATTCCGCTCTTCTTGCATTTGGTGTGAAAATATATGATATTGAGGTGATTGTTTTCTTATTTTCAAAAAATATTATCTTGAAAATTAATAAAATAATAGATAAATATCGAAGGCATTTTGTAATGGACTTCCTGGCTGTATGGCGCACTGTGCCTTTGTGTTTTCCATAATGGAAAAAAACAGTGTCAAAAAAAAAAGATGATCTGTTTTCCAAATTGTTTTTCTTTGGTTCCTATTTAAATATTTTAATATAAATTATAGGAAAATAATACTTCAGTCCTTGAAACCTCGGCGAGGATCACCTTTGCTTCAAGTAGAATAATGTGTTATTTAACAAGAAACATACATTTCAGAGTCGTGTGATAGTTCAAGTTGAGAATATTTTAAGATTATAAGCATAATTTAAAAAGCCGACTGCTTCGAGTAAGGTAAAATGTGTTGTAATTATATCTATCACCTCGTTTTTAAAGGCTTTAACAAGAATTTCATTCCCATCATTTTCGTATAAACTTTATGTAGACATGAGAAAAATAACAAAAACACGTCTTTAAATTGTGTTGTATATTCGAATCAAACATTAAAAGTAGCTTCACTATCACCTTCGTAAACAACTAACGCCTTCTTTGCCAAGTACAAGTTTTGGATATCACCTTTTATATATTTTCTATAGCAAGCATTAGGCAGCAGTATACAGCGATCTGCTGATATACTAAATTATCAATTGCACAATGTGCCTTAGTGGTTGTTTAGTTAGCGTTGATTCCAAACAGCAGAGTAATTAAGTTTTAACCCCAAATCTGTCTCGCCATACGACTTTAAATATTTCGGACCATTTTAACTTGGTTAGCACTATAATGTTACACTAGGAAACTTTTGCAGTGTAACCTTGCCACTAATGGTCGGTTTGTCTAGTTTCTCTAACTTCCGCGTCCTAGTTAATCGGATTGTTTTTCCACATTTATCAATAGTTCCTTACCCTGAAACCACGAGAAGATGGTGTTAAGAACTAGTATAGCGTTTTCCAATAAGGACATAACAATTTTGTATTCCAATAAAATAATTGGGATATTCAATTCTGAAATTTACTCCAGGTGCAATGCATTGATTTTGTTCACATGACCATTGCAAGTACGTTTGCTGCAGTCACATCTGGTGAAACAATTGATGAGGACGTTCGATAATTGTGTAATCTCACAAAATGGTTTGGTTGGATGTCCACCTCCCTTATGCGATCGAACGCCTTTGGATTCTTTTTTATAGGATTATGTTAAATTGGTGGTTTATGCCAGCAAACCTCAAATGTTAAGTGAGCTCAGGAACAATATCAAACGTGAAATTGACAAAGTCTCCGCTGATATGTGAGGAAGAGTGGTGGAAAATTGTGGAAAAAACTGAATGCTGCAAACACACTCGCGGTGATCATATGAATGAGATTGAATTCCATTCATAAATGTAACATGTTTACAGAATCTGGAATAAATTTCAGCTTGATTATTCTGTGTTTTATTGAAATCCGAAGTTGTGGTGTCCCTATTGAAAAACACTTTTATTTATGATTATTAGTCGTTCTGCAAAGAAATATGCCATGACTCAGTAAAATTCAATAAAAAACAATTATGTCATGCATTTAAAAATTCTCTTGTACATTGTCATCCTCAAAATATTTCCTCTACACTCTCCGAACCAAATTTGTGAGTTTTGTTCCTCACTCACAATAACGTATCGGTGGTGAAGTGATAACAAGTATCCACACACAATTGTACATGAAAGTAATATTTTTCAAATGACATTTTTCATAACATACAAATCGAGCCATTACCGCCAACTTATAATGAATTATAACTTTAAAAAAAATTGACCTCAAATGTTTGTGGAATTATTTTGCTGTTTTATTCAAATCGGTTAACAGAAAGTGGGTGAAATCCAATAAACCTGATTCATTCCCTAATTTGCCACCCTTCGAGGTGGAATGTTTTCTTCAAATTTTAACGACCATGAGACCACTACTGAGGTTTATATGCGGATTCCAACAAAAAATCATTGAAATTACTTTACTAATGTTGCAGTAATCATAATATAACATCAAACAAAAATAATACAGTCAAATTGAGGACCTCCTTTTTTTGAAATAAGTTATTTAAAATTAAAAACGTGTTTTGAATTTGGAAGGTAACAAACGAATCCCTTGTTCAGTACAGGACAAATTCTGGATTTGACAGATTCGTGATTCGGCGCAGTCTCTATTCGACAGACACTTAGATTGGACAGATTAAAATCTATTAAGTAACATCCAAAATTTTGTTACTTAATAGGTGACCTTACCATTGTGGGAAAACGAGTTGACCCCCAATAACATTATTCCCATTAGGCTGCCTTAAAAAAAATTTCTGCAACATAGTATTAGGTATTGGATGGGATTAGGTATGGAAAATATGCCTTGCAGCATATATAATACCTTCTACAACAGCTTACATCCTTTAAATATCCAACTTTCACCACTGGTGTAGGTATAATATGAACTTATACAATTTGCATAATTTTCAGATGTTGTTAAAAACATGCAAAGAGGCCTTGCAAAAATGTTATCCTAGCTGGATTAATGTATAAAATGTACGTTTGGAAATGGTAAGTCTGAAATCAGTTTCTCCTTTATAAATAATTATGTCATGTAAGTCTTATGTTGGATACAAGGAACCGACTAGTAGAAACAAATATTCAATGCAACTGGCGACTGTGTCGATTCCATATTAATTGTACAAAAGGCTCACATTTATTCACCTCCAAAGTAACGAAAAGAAGAATATTATTACATGGGACTAATGGACGTACGAAGTACGTACTAGGAAGGCACATGCCACAACCAAAGGACATGAAATCTCTCAGAGCCCCGGAAAATCCTTCAGTTCGTCAATGCTGTCAGTCTTGGCTCTGCTCTGTAATTTGGTGGTGATCACAATAGATCAGTCAGTGGTCGCATTGATGAGGGGATGCATGGGCCCTGAATGAAGCCACCCTAATAATAACAGGACTAATGATACCAACATGTTCAATAACTCATATCATATTAATAAAGGCAGTCTAATAATTTCAGTCTGAACTGTTGTGTCTTGATTGACTAACCATTGGCACGTTGGTGCCATTTAGTTACAATGCATAATATTTAACTTGGTGTTCTTTCAGGTTCCAAGGAAACAACGCATCATTACTTTTGTCTCTTTAAAAATGATATATAACTAATATAGCAATAATATATTTAGTCTGCAACAATGTCACATACAGAGCAACAGCCTTATATAAGACTTGAAAGAATAAAAGAGGAGAAGGCTGAGTTAAAAGAAAATCCTTTGTATTCAAACAAAAATGTTAAACAAGAGCCTGTTGACGATCAGGAAGATGAATTCATCACGAAAGAGCTGTATGCAACAAAGGCATATTCAGAGCAACAATTTTATACAACTATTGACAACATGAAAGAAGAAGTAATGCAGTCAGAAAAGAATACCTTGGCTCCAAACAAACATGTCGAAAAAGACTCTGTTGGTGATCTAGAAGAAGAAAACGTCACAAACCAGCTTTATGCAGGTCATGTAATCAAGGATGAGATTGTCATAGGACCTGTGGTGTTACAGTGCTCTGATAAAGCTGAAGTGAACTGTGTGCAGAGCACGAATGCTAAGGTGAAAAATGATACTCATTCCAGAAAAAAACTCTTTAAGTGTAATTTTTGCAGCAAATGTCTAACAACAAAATATGGTTTAATGGTTCATGAAATGACTCATACTGGACAGACACGGTATAAATGTGATATTTGTTACAAATGTTTTAAAACAAATAAAAGTTATAAGTTGCATGCAATGAATCATACTGGAGAATCACCATACAAGTGTGACATATGCAACAAGCGTTTCAAAATAAAACAATATCTCAAAGACCATACTAGAAAACATTTGAGGATTGATACCGGAGAGATTCTGTTCAAATGTGATATATGCAACAAATGTTTCACAACCAAACGGAATCTTAAATTGCATGAAATGTTTCACAGTGGAGCGACACCATATAAGTGTGATATTTGCCACAAACGCTATAGAAGTAAACGGAATCTTAAAAGGCATGTAATGTCTCATACTGAAAGAACTCCATTCAAATGTGATATTTGCAACAAACTTTTAAAAACAAAAGAATCTTTTCAAGTGCATACAAAGTCTCATAGTGGAGCGACATCATATAAGTGTGATATTTGTAACAAACTTTTAAAAAAAAAAGAATCTTTTCTAGCGCATGAAATGTCTCATAGTGGAGTGACACCATATAAGTGTGATATTTGCAACAAATGCTTAACAAGTAAGCAGAATCTTAAAAGGCATGCAGCGACTCATGCTGAAAGGACACCATTCAAATGTGATATTTGTAACAAACTTTAAAAAAAAATCTCTTCTAGCGCATAAAATGTGTCATAGTGGAGTGACACCATACAAGAGTAATATTTGCAACAAATGCTTAACAACTAAGCATAATCTTAAAAGACAAGAAGTAATCTTTGCTACCGTTTCCTCATGCTCCTACGGGGTGCTCCTAGGTAGAAGCACGAGGACTAATATGTCCGTATGCTCCTATCGTGACGTCGTTTCTATTAAGTACACTGAACTAGAATAAAAAATATCAAAATAAAAAAGTCAAAACTATCTTTATTTCATAGGTAAAAAGAAAATTACCCTTGAAATCGTCACTTTGCTCTCTTTGTAAGGCAAATTCCCCTGAGAAGAATGATCAAGAAACTGTAAGGGTTGCTCTTTAATATTAATATAGTATTAAATGTACAGTCATATACACAATATACCTGACCCTCGCCCAAGCCGACTTTGTCAACCTTTTGGTTCTGAGCACAAAAATGTGGAGAAAATTGTTAAACAAAATCTTAATCTAAACTAGATAGAGCCGTAAAATTTATTTTGGTATGACTCCCTGGTCGTCTCATTAGTGAATGACATTTTAAGAAAGTTTTTAAGCCAATTTGGTCTTTAACATATGGTTCTTATTTAAATACAGAACATAAATTTCAACCAGATTTAGTAAGGCCGTCGTGGCCAAGGGGTGTAAGGATTGCTTAGCAAATTGAGGCAAGCATGATTCGAGTCACATTAAAAATAAAATATTTAGCTATGAATATATATTATTGTATTAGTTTTGTTTTTAACGTCTAGATAGGTGTAAGGAATGTCTAAGTCTTGTTCATACAGAACAATAATTTCTAATTTTAATATCCGTTAAGTGCAGCATATTAAGGGTCGTATTCCAGAACTGTACTCAATACTCAAGTCAGGACTTGAGTATTGCAGTGACCACTGAAAATCGTACTCAAGCCCTTGCCATTAGGGTCGTATTTCCAGTGCTTGAAATCATACTCAAGTCTGCTCAAATCCTGACTTGAGCATTGAGTAGAGTTCTGGAATACGACCCTAAAACAAGAAAGAAAACTTTGAAAGTCACTAAAACCTTGAAAGTAATAAAAACTGAATAGACAAATAGGAACGAAACGTGGAACAATGCGTAATCACAGAAGACACGATCGTATGCAAACTGCAGAGCGATTTCGTGGTTTGTTAATCAATCGATACCAAACGTACGCTTTATTAATAATATCTACCCACCCACCTTAGGCAATTTCTAGTGAAGCTGTTAAAAATATAACGTTGAAACTAAACAGTGCTCTTGGAATCGAATCACGGGTATCGTAACTGGCAGTCGATACAACAAGCCCGACCAATTTATTTGGAAGTTAAATGACGAAATTTAGTATTGGTTTTAAA